>NC_088679.1:44037681-44348272 GCF_950023065.1 Planococcus citri
TAAAATAGATTTTGACGTAAGTATACTAAACAGACTTTCGTAAAGTTGAACACGTTCCGCAAGCCTAAATTGACGGTTTTAAGTAGTATTCTGGAAAGCTGTCAAACACGTTTGAAACCGGCGTATTTGTTGCGGTTTTGCTTTCATTTAGTTCACGAATTCATAAAGGCATCTCCAAGTATAACTTAACATATAGCTAGGTAGTATAGGTACCTAATGTAATGTTGATAACGACAGGTAGATCTTCCGTTAAATAGACTGACGGCAGACGCACGCCAAGCTGAAGCTTTGGTTTTACACTTTCAGATACAATAGGAATATAGGCCTACAGGTACCTATCTCTTTCAACCCTGCTTTTTTTCCGGGGCGAAATTCGCAGCAGACTATACGCGTTAAAGGCTTCTTCTTTTTGGTTATTATTGCAGTAAAAATTAAAGCAACTTTTACAATAATTCTTTTTTTGGAAACAAAGCGGAACATTTTTAAAAAGACCAAGTTCATAAATAATTCATATTTTTTCGCATCCCTGCAACGATTTTTCTGCTCCGTTCATGGCTTGCCAGCTACCTAAGTAATAATGCGGCAAAACGAAAAACGAAAAACGAAAGCGCGATTATTTGATCAAACACAAAAAAGAATAAGTAGATCGCGATTTTAAAATGTCTATGTTTACGTTGAGAATGTCAGATTTATATCTAACGAATTTCTGTTGTGTAATTCAACTTTTTAACTCGCGTATTTAAAAACCACGCTTGTATTTGTCAGATGCTAAAATTTCAAAACTTCAACAATAAAAATGTACAGTACCTATACCGTAAATATACCAGGCTGCGGTATAAGATACTACGATGATATATTTTTTTTCCGCTGAAATTTCCAAACAATGTTTTATACATATTTAATAAGATTCTACGTTTATGAAAATTTGGTCAACGTATACCTAAACGAGTAAAATTTTCTATAGTCTAAATTTGTTGACATTAAATGATATATTTTTTACCTTTGGATGATCTCGAACTGGCACAACAACCCTGATAATAACTTTAATTGGTTTATCTCTAGTTATGTCTACCATACGACGTTGACATAGATCTATATCCCCATTTCGGTATCTACTTGACTTGTGCTGACCTATAACAAAACAGGAAAAAAAATTATTAAACGAGTGAATAAATTAGGTATAGGCTGGAAAAAGAGCAATGAAAAGTCAACATGGTAGGAAAAAAAATAAATAGGTACAATGTCGTCTTTTGAAATTTATCTTCCAAACCAGAAGATATAGCCACGGAGGGTGGACGTGGACGGTTTGGAAATTCATACCCGTCAGTACAATATGTCCTCACGTTGAAGAATCGATCGATGAACGTAACCCTCGTTAATGAATAAATTATGATAATTAAGAAAATAAGAGACGATGTCGAGTAAAAATGGAAGCGTAAATCCGTTAAAAAAGGTTCTCCAGGCTTGAACCTACATATTTACGTATATTTGGGAACGCGTTAAACGAGATTTAATGTTTTTAATTCCTGCCCAAATCGGATTAAACTTTAAAGAGAAAACTAACGTGTAACATTCAAATAAATTTATTAAACGCAAAAATATAAACGAAAATTGTTCGCGTAAAAAAAAGAGAAAAAGAAAAATAAAACAGACAAACACGCGATCTTTTCATTAACCGTTATTTTTTCTGGTTGCGAATTTCAAAGTATTTGTATTTATGTAGAATGGTCGCGTATCAAAGGTGAAAATCTCTCCTGTTAAATAAAAAACAATTTTTTATGGCGAAATACTAAATTGGTTTCGCACACCCGTAATGCAGTAGACACCACATAAATTATCTCTTTTTTTATACTCTTCCATTGGCTTCATCCTCGATCCTCAAATAGGTACCATTATACATATTTTATCATTTTATTTTATGAACCATGTACAGCATCGATCTTAGGCAAGAGAGCTGTACAAAAGTCTTAGAACTAAAAATATTAAGTATAAACTTATGAAAACTGAAGATTAGGATACATCTACATATTCTGAATAGTTGCCTAATGAAAATAGGGTTACAATCAATAAAGTAAGATGAGCTACCTCGGTTTACATAGTGTTACACCATGAGAGAAAAGGCAACACAACTAAAGCTACCTTACTATACCACGAACGGGAGGAGGGGGAACTTTTGAGAAAATATGTGATAGGTATGTTCTATTTTCATGGATAATAAATTCATTTGAGAAATAAAACAAAATCTCTTTTCCAAGGGAAGTTTTTAATCACGGATATGTTCTTCTTCCAAGATATCAAACATCAGTATCACGCTGACATGCGTTCAGTAACTTGACAAAAATTATAATTCATTAGAAGGTTTCATCAATGTGAGCAAAATTACTAGCAGTATCCGAAAAGATACCAGTAATTTACCTGAAAAATACCAGTAGTTTACCTAAAAATTACCAGTAATTTACAAAAAATAAAAAATTACCAGTAATTTACAAAAAATAAAAAATTACCAGTAATTTACCTGAAAATTACCAGTAATTTACCTGAAAATTACCAGTAATTTCTAATTTACCTAAAAATTACCAGTAACTTACCTAAAAATTACCAGTAATTTACCTAAAGATTACCAGTAAATTACAAAAAAAGTTACCAGTTAATTACAGAAAATAAAAAAATTGCGGGTAATTTACCTAAAAATTACCAGTAAATTACAAAAAAAAATAACCAGTAACTTAATTTACAAAAAGATTACCGGTAAATTACTAAAAAATTACTGGTAAATTACTAAAAAAAATTACCGGTAAAGTACTAAAAAAAAAGCACAGGAATTTACCAAAAAAATGACCAGTAAGTAGTTAAAATTATCAAAAAATGAACAGTAATTTACAAAAAAAATTACCAGCGATTTGTCAAAAAAATATCAGAAGGTAACTGTAATTTACTAAAAAATTACCAGTAATTTAAAATGTTGGAAATTGACCAAATTTTTTTCAATTCTCAAAAGTCACTTGAGTCAGACAAAATTTGTAAACTATGCAGCCAATTTTTCAACAGTCACGTCCTGTTTTCAAATGGAATGTGATTCGTATTTAGACTACCTATTAATTCGTGTCTTGTGCGTCTGATTTTTTTTTTCAAACTCACATATCGGTGCAGAGCAAACGTCGTAAAAAGCCGAAAGAAATTCGCCATGTTTATTGCTTGGTAATCCGCAACAAGTTAATCTTATATAACGGTTGTAACATTCGTAAAAGGTAAGATAGGTATCTAAGTGTACGATATGCAAGATTCGTAAAAGAGAAGAGGACGTATAAAAGCGCAACAATCCCAACTCGTATTTATCACGGATGAAAAAAAAAATTGAAAGCAATTCATTGAAATACGTGACTTTACCGAACTATCTGAAGTAAAGCAATAAAAATTTATTCGCAGCTTCGATTCGGGTTAGAGTTTGAAAATCATGAAAAATTATTATTTTATAGCGATAGTTTGAGAAACACTGCTCAATAGTTGGGATAAAAACTGCATACGCTACGCTACACACATCACCGTGCCATGCTATGCCACTTCTCGCACGCGGCATAGAAACCGCAAAAGCACTGTAGCGATGCTTCGCTGTTCAATTGTTCATTTGTATAAACTTTTAAAATCGTTTTTCGTTCTGGATTCTTAAACAAGGAAAACGAACGTTTTAGTTTATACATACATACTATACTTGGCGTAAGGGTATTTAATTCGATGTTTGTCACTAAATATTTCCCTTAAGATGGAGGGGGAGGCGACTGCACACATAGTTAGCTTCGTAAGGCGGGTATACTGGGGCGATAAAAAATTAACGCAACAGGTATAATATGTATAGCAAGACTGTTTTAATTTGAAACCGTATAATGAGTTCGGTTTGCCAAAAGATGGAGAATTGCAACGGTGTAGTTAAAGCAAATCCCAATGAAACTCGAGACGCTCCAATCTAAATTCAAACGAAATAATTTCGTTCGCTCGTTAATAATTAATTATTCGCAACGACTTCGCCTTATTATTAAAAAGGCATTTTGGACGAGAAAAAGATAAAAAAAAACACCAGCCGCCTTTGCGAAATGTTTTCTTTTTTTCTCACGAACAAATAGCTTACTGTCAAAAATAGCGCAATCACGCCGAACTTGGAAAGTTTCAATTTCAAATAAGGTGGCTAGTGAAATATTAACGCCCATTAAGTATTCGCAGCAGGTTTGGCCGGATGTTTTTTGCTCTTGTTTATTATTCAAGCACAGGGGAGTGATTGCCATTTTACTGTTTTATATGCATTTTGCAAAGCCTGAAAAATCACCATTGGTACCTATAGTTTTTCTAATTCTGCGTAGGTATTTTGCCTACGACTACGAGTATAGATACCCACCGGACGAGAGTGAGAAGTTGGGGTCGTTTCGCTTGTTTTCCCCCTTGTGTTGAAATATCGATGGTATATACGAGTTATATCTAAGGGTATACTTTCGAAGAACAGTCACATTTTCTAATGCCACATCGGTCATGGTAGAGGTAAGGGATCGTTTGAGGCATGTTGACAATATTTATAGCTTTATAAAAGATAAGAAAAGAAAAACACTGAAACGGGAAATCTTTTGAAGAAATATTTATGTCATTATAATGAGACGCTCGAGTCAAAATTTTTATTCAATTTTACGCCTATTATAAAAGTCACTGTCGGTGATTTGAAAAATAATAACGAACTTATTCGAGAACGAATTCGTAATTTTCCTGTTCAGTATAATATAACCTTCAATCTTAACGAGATTTCGTTATAAAACATACCTTATCTTTCAAAACTAAAAATAGCAGGTAAAATAACACAATAAAGTAGGTATTCACTCGTACGTAAACTAAGAAAAATCTTTTATCAACATATTTTGTTTTCATGACTCAGAATCGTGTGAATGCCATAGATGTCGTCGTAGAAGCTCACGTGTTAATTAATACACGATACTTCGTTGGTAGGTTTAGGTACTTTTTTAGAAACTGTTCTTGAGCAAATCTATCAGTAGATCATGATTATATTCAAAGCGAACCCAATGTACTGACATCAAAAATAAAAACCACCTCTCCTTATCACAAATCAAAATTCCCAGAAAAATTTGGATAGAATTGATAAATTTTGTAGAAAAAATCACAAATTGTCACTTTTCAAAATTTTGAAATTGTTCTATCATTAGATTTTAACTCATAACGAGTAAAAGCCACATTACAAATTTCATGAAACTCGGTTTGGCCAATCCTTCCAACTTTAAAAGGAATTTGAAGAATAATTTCACCAAAATGACAAAAAATGGGGTAGGTACGAGTAGGTAACAATTCAACTATTTTACATTGTACGAAAATAAGAATTGTCCTTCCTGTATTTTGAAGGGGTCTTTAAAAATTAAATAAATACAATTTTTAAATTTTCGAATAAATGCATACTTTTTGCAGAAATCTGCACATTGGCGACATCGCTCACATCAAAGACAAGTTGCTCGAAGAATATTAATCTGCGATGTTGCCGCCGCCGTTACGGCTTCTACGCGTATTTACGCGTTTGAAACCGTCGGAAGTGCAGGGGGGCAACTCTACCATACCGTCTGATGTACCTTCAAACCTCGAAATTCGAACTTATAGCTTCTTGGGGGAAAAAATTGAAACTGTCTTCGGGCCAGTTGTTCAAAAGAGACTAAAAATATCACCATAATTTTTTCAAATTTTTAAATGACAATTTTCAATTTTTGTATGTAGGTACTTTTATTTCACTTTGAACTTTTAGAATTGGACTTTTTTTCGAATCTCTTGTCCATTTTCTTTACACTCACGAAAAAAAGTTTATTTAAAATTCAACCAGCCGTGTGGTGATAAACCTTCATAAATTTGCAGCTTTGTAAGAAATACCATGAAAAAATAGATGTTAAATGAATTGCATACTCGCTTTGCCGTAAATAATATTTCTATATTTACGGCAAACTGAGTATGCAATTTTATTAACATCATCAGATTGTCTTGAAACTTATCCCATACAAAATATTGTAGATACTTTTCTGCATCACTCTCTTTCCCAAAATTGAGAAGGAATAGAGACAGAACTGATGAATCATTGAGGCAAATAAAGAGCTCTTTTTAAAATAAAATAATTCTAAAGCAGTTCAACATTTTTAGGGAAAAATTCAAATAAAGTGTTTCATTAGAAGAAAAGTGGCATGAGAAGATGTTGGTAGGTATTTTCAAGCTTGGAGTCCAAAAAATGTTTAGAGAATATATTTTCCTAGCACACGTTTCAAAACGAATTTAAAATAAAATGTCACAGTTTTCCGAGCAGTTTTGAATCCAAACTCATGCTAAATAACAGATAACTCGGAAAATGAAAATTTCGACGACTCATTTTGAATAGTTTTCAAATTAAGTTCTCCAACCTCGTAACATTGAGTACCTACCTTTAATGCTCCACTGTTATTTATTTTTTATTAAAGAAGGAATAAGGGGGGAAAAACAGATGAACCGAGAAATTCGGATAATTTTTTAAAAAATCACGCGATTTTTTTCTCGCTGTTGGTATTTATTCGGCATATTATTATCAGACTGAAAGAGCTTATCTCAGGAAGTTTTATTTAACGTCTAACGAAAGGAATAAAATTCCATCAACTGCTTCATTTGTTCACTTAAAAGGTAACGTTAGAGCTGCTTCAAATTCGGATATAGGTTGAGCAACACGAGGGTAACATCTGAAATCTAATACGTCGTATTAAGCAGATGAAAAGTCCCAGCCTAGCAGTTACAATGAAAAAGGTCATGAAACATGATAAATTCCTCGATACTATTGCCTTCTAATACATACGATAATAGCGCTTGTCATAATAGCGAGCATTTTGCGATTGGAATCTGGCTAAAAAGCTTTGTGATAAAATTCTTTTCGGTTTTATTTTCACTATAGTATAGAAATAATTTAGGAAATCGAAAATCAAAAAATTGTCCAAGCGTTAAGGTACTACTCGTACATTACTATATTTCCAATGAAAATATATTATACCTAAAGTTATATCTGTACAAATGTGCACTGTAGGCCACAACTCTTCGTATTGTACCCACTTACCTTCTTTCCTATCTATCTACCATTCTACCTAGACTTACATAGTACATACATCTTATAAAAAATAAACGAGTTTGGCATGAAAGAGGAAGGAGGAAGGAGAAGTAGAATAAAAATGGATTCATATTTATTAATGGTCACAATAGCCCAGATAACTTTTTCATTTCAGCTTGACTTTCCATTCGGTGCCAATTTTTCTGTATGACCTCCTTTTCGAGACTCATTTTACGCGGAAAATTCCGATAACTTTGTAGCTTTCATGGCCTATTTCATATTTTTTCGTAGGTAAAACGTATTTTACGACAATTTGTCAAATGTTTCCTAAACTTTACTTCGAACTTTGAAATAAAAAATACATTTTCGCGAGTTATTTTTGCAAAATTTCCATACGCATTGAGATTTTCTCATTTTGAAGCTTCACAAAATCACACACCAACGATGTCAGCTTTCATTTCCAATGTGGTGAATAAATTAAGAAATATCATCAGTCAGTTCGAGTATAACTTCTCGTATTTATCACATACGAGTACGAGTAGTTTTCTAAAATGGAGTGATTGTGTCAGGTGTAGCTTTTGTTGAGCATCTGCAAAGTAGATAATTACCATAGGTATAAAAGTAGGTACGTACTTAGGTAAGTATATAAGGCTTTCGAAAAGTGGGAAAATTTTTACCAAAAAAAAAAAACAAAAAAAAACAAAAACAAAACCACAGCAATTTTGTAATACGAATTCCTCTGAAAAGATACTCGTACAATAGCCAACGGCCTAAAATTGTATTTTAATGATTCTTAACCAAAGGCATATTTCCTATATAAAGTAATTCAGCGAATAGTATAGGGTGTGAAGTGCTAAAGTAGTTACTAGAAACATAATTTAAAAGGACACAGGGCCAGGGCAAAGTTAACAAAAGAGCATTCGTGTTCGCGCTACCAAAAACTCGTAAAAACAGGCGCTATACTATAATACAACGTTGCATTCATACCGATTCAACATTTCTCCATTATTTTGACTCATTTTAACTCGAAAATTTGTCGCGTGACTTTTCATTAAAGCAGCGAATGAGAGATTACGGTCACGCGACCGAGCTTCTATATTATTTACGATTCGTGATGTTTGTAAGCGAAAAGTGATTTGAAAAATCTGACACCACGAAGCTCGTTTATGTAGAAAAATAATAGTTTTATCGTTTATTCGTGATAAAATGTTACACATTCGTCGGCCAAAAACTCGAATGCATGTACCTATTGCGAAGAATTTTGTTAATAAATTGTTTCGATTATGATTTGAAGGATTATTACCGCTAAATTGTGTAATTCCGTTAAGGAGCAATCAACGAGTTGTTGATTGAGATTACATTTTGCTTCTTTTATGATTGACTGTAACTACCTGATTTAAAATTATATACGATTCTTTTCAAATCTTTCAGCTGGGAACAGAAAGTTGTGCTTTATGATGAGATGAGGTGAAAGCCAGAGAGGAAGGGAGAGAATAATATGATGAAAGAATAGTTTAAGTATGCTGTATTTTTGAAGTTGTCCTAATATTCAAAAAGTCTCTACGCACAAAGTTCTTCACAAAATTTTACCTATATCCCTACTCTTCTCATAAATTTCGACCATTGCCCATTTAATCTTCAACCTTATACATGTACCTACCTATATGAGGTAGGTACATAATACGTAAGTTATCTCTTCGAATACAAATTATGACAAGAGTGTTGTTTTGGTCAGTGTATCAGCGATACCTATAATAGCTAGTTTATCTGACCAATCCCTCGTCAGTATTATGACGAATGTATTTATAAATTTCACGATCACCGAGGGTAAAATTAATAAATAATACCCATTACTTTCTCAATAACATTCAACTAATGCAGGTGTTAAATATTCGCATATTTTGAAATTTACTACGTTACAAGCTGTCTGCAATAATTTAAGCGAAACACTATCTTTATGTGTGTGTATAGTATACGTGATGTAGGTAAATCAAGAGGCACACATAACTTTATAATTTTCACTCTTCTTTATCAAGTAGGTTTTATATTGTCTACTATAATGGAGAAAAGGATATTTTCATCGTAACCAAAGCTTATGAAGCGTATAAAAGAATCTTCAACAAGTATCTACGTTACCTAAGTGTACATAAAGGAATTTCCCTATATAAACTTCCACAAAACAGAAAAGGTCAAATGTGTGAAATTCTTCAATATGAATAAAACATTTTTTTTGCACGTACCTAACGTAATGAAGAACTGTTTCAAGTTTTCAAACAATGTATGAAACGTGATACGCATGCTGTGCGCGTATAGTATACCTACCTACTAAATTAAACCAGAAATGCAGCGTTGTGTATTTTTTTCAAAATCTGCTTTGATACATACATATACATATTTTAAATGAATTTGAGGTATCCCTATCTACCGCACAACTACATAAATGTACATGGAAAAAGGAAAAATACCAGACATTGTCACAAGTATTGTATAGTGGGATACCGAACTATATTGGTAGACGTTCACAATTACACAAATAGGTAGGTAGGTACCTAACAATTTCATAAATTAGTTCGCGTTTACGTTTATTCTACAAATATTTTACAAATTGAGAAGAAAATTCTAATTCTAAGAATAAGTCGGATGTACTCGTAAGAGAAAAATCGCTTGAAACGATATAAAAACTAAAATAAACGTTGGGGTCTTTTTTCTTTTTTTTTTTTTTTTTTTTGAAAAATAACGAGCATTTAGATCTGTTATCAAAATTTCTTCCTATTGGAGGAGTTATTCGTATGTATAAGGTAATTTGTGAAATAAATCGTGCAAATGTAGGTGTTTTTTCACCCTTTGTAACACAGTTAGCACAATTGGCAATAAAGCAAAAACGTTTATTTCTTACTAATGCATGTTTTTTGTTCCGTTTGTGTAATAAAATACTTATATTGCTTAATTAAGCACACAAAACCTACTCGTATCTTTTTGTACATTTTATGCGTATTTCTAGGATTCAAAATTAGGCATTAAAATAAGTATGTTTTTTTTACACGGATTCTCGAAAATCTGGTTTTTGGACGTTTTTTGAATCTCTTTTTTAAACACTTTTTAGATCCCCACCACAAACTTTCAAAACATCAGAAGTCTTCTCTCTTTAAGTAAAATCCATAATCCATTTTCAAAAGCTACTATCCTAACAGATTCTGGTGGATTTTAAATCTGCCAAAATCCAGATTCTCGAAAATCTGCCATAATCCGTGTAAAAAAAAACAAACTTAATGATACGAGCAGGTAATGATTTTACATTTTAAAACATTTCGAAGATTGCTAGTTCTGGATTTCGTATTGAATACCTACATAGTTATAGTCTCGAAATCTGAACTCTGAACTTAGACGGACCTCTAAACTTTGCCGCGAAACTTGAAACCTCAATAATGATTTTTTTAAAAGAATGATTAAAATACTGGCTGAATGGTGTTGAGGTACTTTTTAAACTTATTTTCCTACTGTTGGTGAACTTTTTTGTCATTTTGCCCGTCCCCTCCCTCCACACACTCACACACAAGAGGAAGAAAAAGATTGAAAGAAAATACGAAAATAAACTTCCAAGCCTTTGAAGCAGACTGAGTTCTATTTTAAAATTTTTGGTGAATTTTTGAAAATTCAAATTTGGTCTAATATATGTAGCTCTGATTGATTTACCTACATCTTATTTTTGGGCTCTGAAATGGATTGATGATAGCTTCGAGGGAGTTCAGAGCATCGAACTGTTTTTTTTTTTAAATCTTTTATTTCAAGCAATTGAGCTCTCCTCTGCAACTATTCAGTCAGTTAGATACAGAAGAGACCGTTCATTACCAAAAAAATGACCAAAAAAAAGTAGAACTAAAAACAAAAAAATACTTACCTAAATTAGTTAAAACAGTAATAATCAGCTTAAAAATGAAATTATTTTCGATAAAACAAAATGCAATTCGACAAAAATATGTATCAGACAACTCACTCACCCGTACAACAATGACCATGCTAATTTCGATGTGAATGTCGACCCATCCACATCCGTCACTTTTGGATGCCACATGTCGATGTGAATTTCGACCCTGTGTCGAGCTAATTGTCGATGTAATTGTCGACTGATGTTGATCTACATTCGTGTCGACCATTGGCTCCACATAGGGTCGAAATTCACATCGACATGGGACATCCAAAAGTGACGGATGTGGATGGATCGACATTCACATCGAAATTTATGTCGACCTCCTGCTTCGTTAAATTATAGAATTTGAGTTTGAAAATTTTTAATTTTTTTTCCTAAAAATTATTTCCTCTGATGTGGCTATTGCTAGTGCTGAAAACAGCATCGATGCAAAGTCCACTTCCGAAGAAGTACAGACGAGAAGTCTGTATAATCAAGAAGTTCAACAGAAATCCCTTATATCAAAGATGGTGCAATACTTTATCTGCGAGTACTAGACTCTTATCGCTCCCGCTCTCCTGGATTTTCTTGCTTTGAAAAGATGATGAATCTCATTTTGACCACCCTCGTGATTTTTTTAAAAAATTGAACAATCATGGAATCTGCTGGAGGTTTCAAAAGGACTTGAAATTATTACCAATCAATTCGGGAAATCAAGAGCAGGGCATAACCCAAATGTTTCACTAGTTCTTAAGAAAGAAAATTCATCAGCATAGACAATTTTATGGCACTCAATCAAAAACAGAAACCAATGAGTTACAAATGGGAGAAAAATTAGCAAACTCATGGCCTCTTAGAGACCATGAACTGTCTTTTCTCCTAAGCAGAAATATAGAATGATCTGTTTCTTTCTGGGCAAAAAAATAAAAAACGCTTTAGTAGGTACTTATTTCAAGGTTTCTAAAAAGACCAACTATATCCAAGGTTCAACTTTGATCACCTTTTGACAAAGTTTTTCGCATCTTCAACGACCTGTTAATCTTGTATCAGACTCGGTTTACCTCCATTTTTTTGGATACTCTGATCAATCCTCCCACCCTCTCCACCTTCCTAAAACGCGCGCTATTCAAGTACACGACTATCCTATTAAAAGGCACAAATGAGTTTTTTGGTAATCTATGTAGTGCTCGTTTCTGGCACTTGAAATTACACAATCGCACACCCATAATTTCTAAACTTCATCGCTTATTCCGCTTAAAACTAAATTATTTCAAGGAAAATAAGTAACGTTATTCAACCAAAGAAAATGGTTAAAATACATCATTGTTATTATTGGATGCTTATATATACATAGTACCTAGTGCTAACTGCTTACATCGGTATTTTACTGCTATTGCTTATACTTACAAGCACAATAGAAAAATTGTTCAAAATGAATAGGTAGTCAGGTACCACCCTGAAGGAAATTACTACACGGTTGGCCATACAGCAACGAAATTTTCAGTTATAAATGTTGTATGATATTTTTATATGCTCAGTTTCGTCAGTTTCCACTTGGAAACGTTTAAATGTATACAGCGCAGTTAAATAACAAATTTTAATTTCAAACTGTACGCACCATATACATGACTGTACAGTAAAGTAGTATTACTTTAAAGTTAATGTAAACGCCTGCAGAAGTTCGCAAGTTTTTTACTCCCAAGCGGTACAAGATGTGCATAAAATATCACGTTGCTCGTAAAACTTAGCGTCAACATACGCAAAACAAAAACACTTACGACAAGTTCTAAATTATAATCTAATAAAATCTCAATTATGGTGAACTTCATATTCGATAACCTTACCCTTAATCAACAAGTGAGACGAGGTGCTTGGTAATACTTTCGATAGAACAGCTCACACATCGTTCATCTACCATGCGGTGGTCAAAATTTTAAAACAAAGCATCAACACATCTGATATAAAGACGTAACACTCTCATCAGCGCAATGATCTTAAATTTACTTTCGGAAATAATTTCAAGCGTCAACTGTAAGTAAAGGTTACACTCGTTAGACTAACAAATTATAATTATTAATTCAAACTGAATAAGTATTGTGCGCATAAAACTCGCAGACTGTTTTCCAGATGAATTTCATATATTTTTGTTTGCTCATCTGTACATTTTTAACCACCCTATACACTGGTGGGGTTTTCCGCTGGATTATGCAAATTTTATACTTTGTCGAATTAGTCATAATTTTACATCTTCAACTGTAGAAATGTTCAAAGGAAGAAGTGTACAAGTTTAACTTTTCTCGAGTCAAAATTTATATAGTTTTAGTTTTTAAACAATATTATTCATACTTTAATAAACAGGATTAGATAAAGAAATAAAAATAAAGTTTTTATTTTTTTTTTTTAAACTTGAGATCAATCTTAAATAGAACAAAAACGGAGGAAGAAATTTAATTTTTAAATATACAAATACCTGTTATGTACCTACTTACGATTTGATAAATCACACGTTTTTCTTAACTTTTTCACATTTTTGTAATTTTTACTACCGATCACTCACTCACTCACTCAGATATCGCTTACCTACGCGTAAATTTTGTACTTTAGTTGCTAAAGTGATAAAAAAATATGGTGTTCTTGGAAAACTTTTGTCTAAAAAATATTCACATCGTAGTCTCCCGTAAGTATACCAACCGTGTAGTGTAGGTATCTATACTTTTGATATGTCAAACCAACTGACAAATTTCTAGCCATAAAAAAACGTACAGCATTGTTTTATAAATTCGCTTTCAGTAGCAATTCGTTTGGTATAGAAATGTTTCATTATATTTTGACATCGGGATAGCTCGGTTTTCAAAACTTTGTAGGCATTTTTTTTTTTCTAAGATACGACACCGTTAGGATTTTTTTTTTACTTTGAATTGTACGTGAAGAAAATAACGCCGCTTGGCTTAGTCACCTTTCAAAATAAGAAAGTTGGTGAAAAAAATATGACATACGATAGGCCTACTAGCCTTTTTAAACGATACCTATGTCCCATTTGAAATACTTGAAATTTCGATTTCTTCTCCGTAAAGAAAAAAATAAGGAAAAAAGAGCAGAAAAAAAAAGGAGAAAAAACCGTTCGGGATTTCTGTTTGTAATAATTATTATCACGTTTGATTACATTTCGCGTGGCTATTGTTATAAAAACCGCCGACAAAATTGGAAAATGAATATTTTACTACTCTTTCTTTTTACGTCAGAAGGGGCATAACTCAGAAGTAAAATTTCATAAATACGAAAAAACAGCGTCAGTTATATTCGTATCTACGCCATTTGTTGCATAAAAACCTTGCTAACCAACCTTAGGTAGATATGCGAGAGATGAAACGCTAATTATTTTTTCATAACTTGTTGATTTGCAAAGAATTTCAACGTGGTAGAGGGTATCGCGTTGTTGATTTATTCGCGCAAATTTTAAATTGTCGAGTTTTCTACTTCTCGTAACAAATGCTTCGAGTTTTTCGCATGTTATGAGAGAAGCTTGCCTGGCTTTTTCACGCTTTATTGACAACAGATGCATCTAATATCTTTTGAACTTTTGCCAAGTTCCGATAAATTAATCTGCGGAGCATCTACATTTACTATTTGTTACAAAATTTTGGTTCGTATGAAATTTCTATCGCAAAGTGAGCCACGAGAAAGAAAAACCTCACATTTGCATAATCAACGAAAGGTCGAGTGAAAAAAATTGAAAACATTTTTCTTTAAGAATTACTTAATGAAAAAAGAACAGAAAAAAACACAATTCTAAAACGTTCGATTTGGAATCATTTTATACGTTGCATATACGAGTATGGGCAACATGTGTCGCTGCTGGTAAGGATTTTTTCAACGAAGTCGAACAAGCAAAGTGTTTTCAAAACAGTAAAACACCCTGTGGGTATATTAACATTGTTTTTCTTTTTCCTACACCTACCTCGTACGAGTACATGGTGGAAAACCAACACGTTTATACCGATACCACAAAACGAGACACGCATCACATAATTTTACATTTGATTCTTGATATTGTTGTAGGTATAAATACAATAATGTAAAGGATCAAGATGTACGTTCATATACCTAAACGACAAGTGTTTTTTTTTTCGAAATTTATTTTTTTTCTATGTAGGTGCCAGATATCAGCTTAATTTTTGAATAAACGTCAACATTTTTATACGTCATCATTCCATCAACCTCCTTCGCAAATTGATGCGTAGGTATCGTTTTCATCTCTTTTAAGATGTAGAAACAAAAACCCATCCCTGAAATCGATTCATTTTGAACCAAATCGCTCAAGTTTAGAAGCAACAATTTCATCACATATGTAATATCTCGGATTATAAAATGCAGGAAGGTAACTAGAACTACCAGATAAAATGCGTACATTAATCAATTTGAAACAATTGTGGAGATTGGCTTCTTTCTAGTAAACTGAAGTTAGTCATGAAATAAAATATTCAAAAATGGGTTTTTAGCCAAAAATTGCATGTCAACACAAAATTTAATCAACTCGGTAGGTAGGTAGGTAGGTAGGTAGGTAGGCAAGCACCTATAGTACATATAAGAAATCTCAACTTGCAGACTCCACACCACAGCACCTCGACCAATGCTTATATACGGTGCTTCTAAAACTCATCAGCTGAAATCATTAATTTTCTAAACAGATTCTATGATTTCATTTTAATTATTCAGCTTCAGTCGGTGATACCAGAAAAATCCAAAAATCAGCACAATTTTCAAGAAAGAAAATCATTGCGGTGGTCTTCTTCTGCCCAAAAACCTTTTCATCGCACATTACGTTATCGATCTATGAAGGAGAGGAGAAAGAACAAATAAAATTAGGTTCTTTATTTCAAATGTTTGTTTTCACTGTTTCCAGCCGTGCCTGAATCAATTCCGTCCAGTTGTCCACAGACTACATTCACATAGGAAGGTATCTCAATGGGCAAAAGAATTTTTAAATTAGACAAAAAAATCAAAACAAAAAAATCTAAAAAAGTAATTAAACCATTCATGTTATTGTTATCCACCGAATTTATTTCTCGATTAGGTAGTGATGAATTTTCAAAAACTCAAATTTGACGTATTCTTTCAAAAAAATCAACTTTTGATCAGACTGAAACATAGATACAAGTCTTAGCTATTAACGAGGGAACTTTTCAATTTGCTCATCTCCGATTTGAAAGGAACCGCGCGTGGCGAATTTTTGAAAAGTCAAAATTTAGTATTTCCGGTGGTTTTTGCATTTTTTAAAAAATGTACCCAAATAAAGCAAAAATGATGAAAATTAGTTCTGTAACTGATATCAACTCCCCTGAGCTGAATTTCACCATTTTGAGTTATTCTGGAGTCTCCAGTGTAATTTTAGATTTTTCCAAAATTTTGAAATTGTTCCAGAAGACGCTTAATTTGATTCAGGCCACTAAAAATCGAACTGTACATATTCTACAAGAAAATTAGGCGTGCTCAATTCAAAAATGCTCTTCACTTTTTTTACCTAGGGTAAAGTACCCCTATTCCGACCAGTGCCTAATCCCGAATCCCGACCACCCTTTACATCTCGTCTGTTATTAGTGCTACCTATTGAAAAATGGTATAAGCGTGTTCCCCCACAGACAATTAATTTGAGACATACCTGGCCACTGTAAAGCCAAAACTCGCGAAGTAAATCGAAGTTGAAGAAATTGCATGGTCAAAAAATTTGATTTCATCATTTTTCATCGTCAAAATTTTTTAACTTGTTATAAACAATTTTATGATGTAAAATATGTTTTGTGATGGTCATTGAAACACAATTGTGATGATATAGCTGGTTTTCTAATCCATCGAAGATATATATAAAAAAATTTTACGAAATTGTAAAACAATATGGGTCTCCTAATCCCGGTCACCCATAATATCATGTAAATTTAGGGTGGTCGGGACTGGGGTACCAAATTCAAACAGTCATTTTTGAGGTGCCTCGGGAGAAAATTCCAAAAATCCATAACGAATTATTCTATAACCTCAAGATTTTAATATGAGTTGGTGGAAGGTTCAATCTATCTTTTAAGCCATTTGCTGCACTTTCAAATGTGATCGGAATTAGGATACCTCACTTTTTAGGGTGGTCGGGATTAGGATACCAAATTTTGAATAATCATTTTTGAGTTGTTGCGGAAAAAAATTCCAAAAGGGGTATTAAGAGTTATTCGGTTGACCCAAAATTTTGATATGAGTTAGGGGAAGGTTCAACCTATATTTTAAGCCATTCACCATGTTTTGAAAAGAAATAGTGTTTGATTTATGGCGGTTTTATAAAAAGTGGTCGATTTTGGGCGACTTCATCATACATTCAACTTTTTCAAAAAAAAATATACGCTTAGTGGTTCAAGAGAGAAGGGATGGGGAATCGTTTATTTTTTGAAATTTTACAGGATTATGGATTTCATTTATGTACTTACTACTTGTAGAGATACCTACTTATTTTGCTGTATTGACGGACTATGAGAACAAAAAATATTCTTCATGAACTTAATCAATTTTAGTTAAGCGAATAGATTTCAAGAAGGGATCTCTGTAGTTGCTTTCCAGCATCATGCATGAAGAATATTCGAGAATTATCGATTACATAACAGTTTAAGAAGGTGTTTCCCGAGGAAGGGGGAGGAGAGAGTAATTTTTTCATTTCAAGAAATATTTCCTCAGCACATACAGAAGCTCGATAGGTTGCCTATATTCTAGTTGAAACAGTTCACTTTTATGTCTGCACATCTTTACAATTCACAAGAGATCTGTCAACATCATTTATTTTCCTTAAATCCCAACCACTTGCCATCAAATCCAAGCTAAAAAGGCCACGCCAGCCAAGTCTCACTCGTAATACGCTCAATTTTCCTTTAAGAAAAAAAAAATTGAAAGTCCAAACTGATTCAACTACACGCTGTTGCACGCCACGCAGAATTTTCATCTCAAAAAACAAATGTCGGTCGCGAAAAAGAAGTAACTAGGTCCTTGAATGGTGCTAATATGCCTACCCGTATTTCTAGCACGGGACAACGACAACCACAGAGCCACCATTTACTTGATTTTATTTTGCATAGATAATTTTCATCAAGTATCCTTAAACTTTCGGTGCGCGGTGTACCATTCAAGTAATGTAAAGATGTAAGGATTACTCGTAAATTCTACTCCTATTTAAAAACCCGAAAATTTAGCTTTGAACCGCGAATTTTCGCCAGCGACGATTCTACGCCCGCATAAACGGCGTTTAATTAAACATCTCCGCATGCGAAAGTCGTATATTGTGGCACTAAAGTGAGCATTAATGTACTGCTATAATAGTTACACAAACTTCCTGCGATATTTACCATACAATTTTCAAAACGTTGATAGGTATACGAACTGAATTGGAACAACTATTACGGTATAATTTTTTGACATCTCGAGTTGTAATTTATAAAATAAACGAAAACTTAAGGTTCACCGCAGATTAACCGTTGTTCTCTGAAGTTGAATTTAAACGTCGAATCGCAGTCGTGTGATTGATTTTTATTAAAAGTTCAACTATAGCTGTAAAATTATTTATTACAACGATCGTCGTGTTGGGAGAAATTAAAATATATAGACGGTGTCAAAATTTATGTACCTTCGTGCAACTTTCAATCAGAAATAAATGGGGATTTGTATTATTAATATCGAACTATCACTGTGACGGCTTTATTGACGATTTGCGTGGTTGTAATGTACTTTACCATAATTCCAACGATGAATATTATCTTTTACTAACCAAAATACCGCATGTATTGAGTACAGTTATGTGGCAAGCTTCGTATAGGCTATAACTATTGCCTATCTATTTTTCGTGGGTAAGGTAGGGTACATATACATACATATGTATAATGTATGCGCATAAAGGTGAAAATACACCTACCTATATTTCCAAATGAAAATACCCATTACCCATCGAAGACAATCACAACTAACTTCATATTGAATACGACACGATAGTTAGTTTCCACACGTTTACGGGCAATTTTTAAATAATTTGAATAATTTATACGCACTTAGGTATATTTTGTATCAGTTTCCATAAGTAATAACAAAGTCGCATTAAAATTACTCATGCAAAAAAAAAATGTACCTAACCTACCTACCTAAAATTCAATAAAAATAAAAATACGCACACGCGAAGAACAGCCAGGTTACGGAAATTCAAATTTCCACAAAATGTAGGTAAGTATGACAGGTGCAGATTCGACGGGTATTTTTCTTAAGTAAGAACAAGAGGCTTCCAAAGGCAATGTTTTTCATATTTTAAAATGAGCAGGTAGGTAGGTACCCAACTTTAAAAAAAATGAAAACAACAAAAAAATTAAATACAAACACGTTGGGCAATTTTTTAAAACGTATCGAAAAAAGACACGTGGAATGTTAAATAAGTAAAGTTTTTTTTATTATTTTTCTACGCTCAATTTAAATTAAGACTAAATATAGTTAGTTTGCAAAGAAGAATCAAAATTTACATTTTAATCTGCATAAAAGTATGCAATAAGTCGAATGTGGAGATCCATCGTTTCACGTGTTTATAATATTTTGAAAATGATAGGCAGGCATTTAATACGATGAAATATTGATTTTGCAACATCGTGTAATACTTACTTATCTACCTGGCATGGGATATTTTAAAATTCACAAAACTACACTTGGTTATTTTGTCAAAAGATCGTTTCCAATAAAACGAGAAGTTTTTCTATATAAAAAGCCTACTTATAAAATTTTACTTAGACGCGTACAAAGTATTGATCCTAAAAACCAAACCTTATTTTTTTTAAGAAAAAAAAAAGTATGCCAAAGTTGAACCCTCATCGTTTATTAATACAATCCGTGGAACTGTTTCACATCTCATAAAAAATATAAACATGTTCTAAATCTCTAAAGAATAGATACAAAGGTACCTAGTAAAAAAAAAAGAGTTATTTTTATTCTCATCTTGGTAGGTATTTTTTTCTACCAACATTCAACTTCCAAGGTGGCGAATAACAAGTGATTTAAGTTCATCTTTGAAAGTCGTATTCACGTCACGAAACGTATTCAAATTCACTTCGTCGAATTGTTTAGCATTCGCTCACGTGAATTGGTACTAACACACTGTGTATGTTTCGCTTTTCAGAAAGTGGTAAAATTGTTCGTGCGAAGTAAATATTAAATTCGACAATGGTACTTATTTCTTATGTAGATGGTGTCAAGTGCAAAAAATTACTACGGTAGGGGTTTCAAAACAAATACTTAAATATTATTATATGCGTTGCTTCTTAAAAAATGATGCACGTTAGCTCGTTATTCGTCTACAAATACAAAATAGGTAGGTACCAAATACGTACGAACAAATTTTATACACCGAACGTACGCTTAAAATTTCCAACGGTGATTTCTTGGAACAGCTTTTTATTAGCTTACAGGATATACGGAACAAGTCTGCTTTAATGGAAATACGAATACGAGTAAACGTGAATATGTTTCGACTGAGGTACCCGAGACAGTTTTCGAAAGTTCGGTTAAGTATAATTTGAAAGTTGTTTTTTTCCTGCTGAAGTTCGGTCACTTTGTAATTTTCAAACTGACAAAAAAAGAATTACACGCAGTTGGAAAATTTTTAGCTGTCGAAGTTAATTTTCCTCTATCGAAAAAAGTAGAAGCTACCTAATACGTACATACAATTGTGCATGGTAACAAAAATCATTCCACCAAAAAAATGCACACCTACATTTTTCAGAGGCAATTTAAAATCAACTTTTTACAGATAATTTAGTATTCCTTTTTCAAAAAAATGTATCGTAGAAATTTTTCGCGATAATTTCAAATGAATGTGGTGATTTTGAAGATTTTTTCAAGAGAGGGGGGGTTGGAATTTCATTTTTTGATAAAAAGAAAAATTGGGTTGAAGCTACGCACACGTTGCAGCTAAAGCAAAGCTTGGCAAGCTGATTTTTTTCAGCTGGTCTCAAATTCCGAATTGGGAAATGAAATCGCGTAGCTATAAGCCGCGATTGACCTACTCCCTACCCTCGCAAATGAAAATATTTTGATTTGGAACATGCAAAAAGGATTTTTTTGGAAGGGAGTTAAAACACTTTTTGCAAAATGTTTACCCCTTCTTCACTCGAGCAGTAGGTATAGGTAAAATAGGCAAGTGCCTTCATTTTCATGAAAAAAAAAACTCATTTTTCATCAAGTCAAAAAAAGGAAGAAAAACAAAAATTAAGTTTATAATGGAAAATGGGGGGAAAAATACTGCAAAATTTGCAGTTGAACTAAGCACGAAACCAATTTAAGAAAGAGCCTTTCAGGATAAGATAGTGAAATCCGCACTTTCTCCAATTTTGATGAAACTCACCCAAGGTGTTAGTTTAGGTGTAAAACCATCCCAAAAAAATGTTTGAGTCGGCCTCCCCACCCCAACCCGAGAAATGTGCCCATAGGTGCTCAAAATTCAAAATTCTCGTTCTCTGGAGGGAGTGGTCCAAAAATGTTGAAAAATTGTTTTTGGAGGGGGGGGAGGGCTGAGCCGCTGAAGGCATTGGAGGGGCTAGATTAGCAGAAAACCTGACGTCATATTTGTGCTTAGCGGTATCGAATCATGCGAAAACAACTTATTGTGCCGCGCAATTTCATTGTTAGTAAAAAGCATAAAATTAGTTTAAAAACGCAATTTTGAGTGGTAAATATGAAGGGGGAGGGGGTTGAAAATTCTTGTAGGTATACCTCTGCTGTTCACCACACCACCCTAGAAAATATTCACCAAAAAAACCTTTAATGGCAGTTACGGTATTTCAATAGGGTTCTCAAAAAAATCCAAGTTTGAGAGCGCGCGATAGGTGAAGTCGTGGAACAGTGTTGACAAAACGCGCGGTAGTACTGGAGATACGTGTTTTTTTTCAAACTTTCTTTTTTTTGACCATGTTGCACCCTTTTTCGGGACACTGGGAAAATTATATGTTATACCTTAAGGCTGTAACTAAATTTTTGAGAAAATTTCGCAGAGGGCCCCTCCCCGTTTTTTTTCTACGAATTTTTAAAATTTTCAACCCCCCAAAATCCCCCCAAATAGGAAAAATTTTTTTTGAAAAAAATTTCACACACGCTCCTACTTAGTGACTATTTTCTGTGAAAGTTTCTGAATTTTTGGACCACCCCCTCCAGAGAACGAGAATTTTGAATTTTGAGCACGTATGGGCGCATTTATCGGGTTTGGGATGGGGGGGCGACTCAAAAATTTTTTTGGGATGGTTATACACCTAAACAAACATCTTGGGTGAGTTTAATCAAAAGTGGAAAAAGTGCGGATTTCACTATCTTATCCTGAAAGGCTCTTTGGGTAGTGTTTTAGTGGTTTTGATTTTGATCTTGTGTTTGCAGATCCCTGCTAAATTTTGCATTCTTGACAAGGAAAAATTTGAATTTGAAAAGCTTATCCAACTAAACATTCAAGGTGAAAATGAAAATTCAACTTTTCGTGATCAATAAAGTGAGCGAACATCTTTTTTCATCCTATTTTTAACAAACTAATTTTTAAATGGAATTTCAGCAACTCTGTAGGGTAGGTACACCTACGAGAGAACTTCCATTTTTGATGAAAAATCCAAAAAATTCAGTAGTGATGTAGCTTATTGATTGCCACTATAATTTGAAAGCGCTGCAACTTCGAATATTGGTCTATTTTTGTGATCCGATCCCTTGGAACCTATCATCAGATGTTTTAAACATGTTCAAATTACCAAAAATTCAACGTGAATATGAAAAAAAAAAAAAAAAAAAAAAAAAAAAAACGGAAGATGAAAAGACTCGAGAATTTTTCATACTCGTATCCCTCCCGATCCTCCTCAAAACAATTTCCAGCACCAGCGGAATTTTTCCAACGAGATGATCGCATAAATGTGAAATTTTCGAGAGAACTTACCAAAAAAAAAAAAAAAACAGGTCCTAAAAGTGAAATTCCTCTCATCATAGACATCGGCATCTTAAATTATCAAACTGCGCGGAGAAAAACACCTATAAAAAGTTTTTAAAAATTATTCATCGGTGAAAATAAATTCTCACCGATCAAAGCGGCGACGAAAATAAATTGTTGAATCTTTTACCTCCTTTTGCGCGACTTTAACAAACCGTTAAACCGATTACGACGATTTTGCAGATTTTCAAAGAAATCCATATTACCTACGCATTCTGCATTTGTTATTATGTTTGAATTTGAATTTTAGATTGGCCGTAAGCGAAACAAGATATCAAGTTTTTCTACACGTAGATATACCGTATTTTATTTTATGCTTAGAAAATTTTTGCTTTTACGATTGCGTTGCTAGAAAATACGTATGGAGTTCTTTGGTGTTTTATATCTAAAAAACGTGTCGTCGCACAGCGAAAAGTTCAACTCATTGTTTGGGTATTTGTGTAAGTTTACGATATTATGTTACGGTGTTCTTATTTATATTACGTACTTGTACATAGGTATAAATCGTTTGTTTCGACGAACTGATTTATGATAAATTTACTACGTAATAATTGCATAGAAAGAGAAAGGTTGTTGTCCGTTTGCCTTTTACTTATTGGATTTTTTTTTGATGTGTTGGGACTTGGAATTACAGTAAAGTTACGATTGTTTGTAGGTTTTAGGGATGTTTTTGCAAATTTTTCATATTTTTTGCAATAACCGCCAAACAGAGCAAACACATATTGGCGAATTTATAAAACGTCGGATATATATGCATGTTTTATGCAAATTTTTCGTCTGCGTGCATTTTCATTACTTAATCTAGGAAGGAAAAAAAAACATGCAACCGCAAGATAATTCAAAATTATGGAAATTATTTGATTAAAAATGGATCGATTCGGAGTCGAGTTAGGATAAATATGTTGGCGTGTTTTTGATTGCGTTGAAATTTGTTCATCTCGATATTGGAAAAATAGGCGGTTCAGCGAGAAAGACAGAGGTACCTATACCTAAACCTATACGTGAAGATGGTACGTCTACGCATCGTATACCAAGTACCACCGAGCGAGTATTCTTTTGCCAGTTTTCATAGTACTATCGTATAGTGCTTGTATCGCTGTTCTCGACTTGATTAAAATCGCGCCTTTTACTTACACAACCAGCATGTTTTAAATTAAACTTTGTGAATTTTATAAAACGCGACAAATCATCGTGAAAACAAACTTCTCATACTCGTAGCTACGATAAAAGTCAAACTCGAGTTTATGTAAGTGAGAATAACTTATACCACCAAGATGTTAGTTACGTAATTAATGATCAAAGCGAAAGAAACCGGCAATTCACACGCGCACCGTCACCGCGTCCCAGGTCTTATGTAATTAACAAAACTGTAAACAAAAGTTGATGTGAATTTTAAGTGTACTAAATGTTGGCAAATGAAAAACATTTTAATCTAAGCTACGCACACTCGTACAATTTCTTTTAATTAGGCGGGAATTTTTACACAGTAGGAACAATTTCTGAGTTGAGAATAAACGCATATGATAATTTACTCGATGTCACAAATTTCGAGCCTTTAGAGACTCCCAACATAATCCACGATGATAGTTCACAAAAAAAAAAAAAAAAACACCATCAACAAAACAACAAAAAAACCAGGCAAATGTGTAACATTGTTTTGTAACTTATGAAATGAGATTGGATTAGACTTTTTTACTTTTTTTTCGTCCGTAATTTTCAAAAGGGTTAATGAAAGTTTACGAGTAGATTTAATAACGAGATATAGAACTACCTATAACTGAATACATCGGATGGCTGTTGTAACTGTACCTATGCGACAGAAAAGCTACAGCTACCATTTAAAAGTTTCTGGTTGTAGTTACAGTAAGTAAATTAAAAGGCCTTCATGGTGCAAACCGTCACTAATGACAAGTATTTTTGAAAACACTTGAAGCTTATAGTGGATAATTTAATTTACTGGTAATTTTGTTTTTGTATAGCAAGTTTTTCGTACTTTTGTGCTAGGCTACAGTATAGGTACCTTTAGCGGACGTATTTAATTTAAAAACGTAGGTACTAGACGAAAGGGTATAATAAATTGATTATTTTTTTTATCGCATAGTTTTTCCACAGGGAAAAAAATCTTAATGTTGTTTGAGCGAAGTAAGTAAGTACACTATGAAACGCGACAACAACTTGAATTTCAATTAAAATGCTACGTGCGACATTTGTCTTTCACTAAATACACACAATAACGCTCACACAATTATTAAGTTCAGCCATAGAGTAAATAACAAGCATCAGACGTGTCTGCACTTTGGATGCATTCTTTATTGATAAATTTTTCTGTTCCTTCTTCACTCCACCAGTTCATCTTAAGTGTTTAAAAACATGCTTTATCGTCTCGAATTAATCTTTGCTTCGGTTTCAACGAATAGCATTATAAGTAGTAGGTACTCGATGCTTCTTTTTTAAAGACAAATTCCATACGAAATACTCATCGCAGTTCTGTATCAGATTTTCAAGGCACATTTGAGTTGAAAAATAAAATATTTATGTATTTTTTTTAAATTCCAACCCTGATAACTTAGTTAAAGATCGTAGAGAAGGGGAGCGAGTAAGATTTTACAACTGAAATCAATCCCACATTTTAGTGGACTTTATTACGTTTTACTTTAACTAGCTGTGCAACTAAGATGTTATTTTACAACACTCTTAATATCATTTAAAACCTCCTTAGATCTTAACCCTTCTCCTCATTGTTCTACTCCACACCACAAAAGGCGCAGAAAGGAGCGTTCATCACAGTTCGTAGTTCAAGTTGAACAACATCTCGCTAAAAGTAATACAAGCAATTTGTGGCTGCCCATTTCAAATTCCAATGCATGTTCTACAGTTTGTCAGATGCAGTGGCGAAGCGTGAAAAAGTTGGCATGTAAGCTAGAAAGCTGCAGAAGTATACTTTATTTGAAAAAAATGACCCCTAAAGATATGATACTTACGCGTATAATAGTTCGATTTATAACAATTATAAACCAAACCAAACAACATTTTGCAAATCAAAAACATTGTTGCAAGAAACTTTTTGATTTCACAGCTTGTTTTTGCATTGAATTTTGATCTAAAATTAGGCTGAGTCAGGCCTTCTAAGTTGAAAATTAAAACTAAGAACTCAAATTTTCAAAATTCATCTTCAAGAATTCAAAGAAAATTTAATTCATTCAATTTTGACAAATTAATTACGTTTTTTTTCTCTTGAAAAAGCTAAAAAAAAAAAACGAAATATTAAAAAAAAATTGCTGGTGTTGAAAAAAAATGTTTAAACAACCTGGGAAAAAAAGTTTTACCCAAACGTTTTTGGTACAAAACAATTTGAGGAGCTGGAAGCCGGCTTCACCACCGCGCCTAACGACAACTCTTTCCCTTCACCCTTCACTACCACTTACGACTAAATGCGCATGCGTCAGAACGACTCAACCAGCCTCAGTTGAAGCCGAACGAATAGGGCTTCCAGCAGAACAAGTTGCCTACCCCAACCCCACATTTTAATAAATAATTTTGATTCTATCATTTCGCGATTTGAAATTTTAAATCTTCTGTACAATTTCTGTACCTACTGAAATAATATTTTCTTTTTTCTTTTTTTTTCTTTTTCTCGTGTAAGCCCGGCTTACTGGCTTACACACACGCTTCGCCCCTGGTCAGATGGCTGCATGTCTCCAGTCCAAATATGATTGGGTCACATCATGTTTTGTTCAACTTGAAAACCAAAGGCGTTAAAACACCTTAATAATTTTAAGCTGCGACACTTTTCAGGGTATCCAATTTTAAAACTGATATAAAATTTAAAAATAGACATACCTACATCTTGTTTAAATAGATCCCAAACTTTAGGCAAGTACATTACATCTATCTGCAGTACATTGCAGTTGAGCAAACTTCTTTGTTAATTTTCATTTCTGTAATTACATAGAGTTACTGCATTATCAGCCAAATCTAAATTATTTTGATAAATGTAATGGAGCGCCTGGTTTTGTGTCACTATGTGAAAATACCCAACTTTTCACAAATTAAACAATAATTCTATTCACCAAGAATTTTTAGAAAAATTTGGGTTTAAAAACTTTACAAAAAATTATTCAGATTAAAAAAATTTTTTTTAAATAAAAATCAACGGAAAAAATTTGTGCAATACCCATGTAGCATGTATGCCATGAAATTTGCTAAAAATGAACCAAAATCATACAAGTATACGTTCCCTTTCATTACTACACGTCGTCGTTGCTAACATAAATTTTTGAAATACCGACTAAAAACATAGTTGAGGTAGACCTTTGACCGGCGTGACTTGTTTAAACTAACTTTCGAGAAAATCGAAGAATCCCAAGACAAACACACATTGGCATTCTCCAAGTTTCACGAATATCAATACATCAAACTTGTAAGCGATAAATTAGGTACACTCGTACGTGTTTTTCTCAAAATTTCTCGTTACAGCTGCTCTTTTAAAATTTTCAAAAATCAAAAAATGAACATATCCGCAATAGAAAATTTGGATTTGTGATTCCACGACACGTTTTTTTCATTTATCCAAGTCTCGTTCAAATTCGCGAATGCTCGTTCAAGTGGTTCTTTCTACAGCATAATCTCCATTTTTTTTAAAGAAGAAAACACACACATACATACACACACACATACATACAAACATTGAACTAAACTTCAACGCAAGCACATTACAAGTTAAGCTATTCTAAGAAACACTTTTTTCATCATTCCATTTCAAGAGTCTCATAAATACATATTTTATTGATAAGCTCTCATTTACACCACATAAGTATAAGCACGTAAGCAAATAAACTCGATATTGATGCTACGCAAGTTATACGAATGTAGCATTTTTTCCCTTCAATTAAATGAAGTAAAAAGTCTTTCGGTGAAAAACAAAAAACAATGATTAAAATTTCACCAAAAGGAAAAATTAATAATTCCCTGTTCCGAACAAAAATGCTTCACTAAGCTCATCTTTCTAATACGCTCACCAAAACGTTAGTATAGGAAACACCACTAATTAGATATGGACCGATGCGAGTTGCGATTTCGTTAATTAATACAAACATTATAATATTTCTTTCTCATCATTTATTACAAACAATTCGCATTATAAATAAAATCATATTTGAATCACATTCAACTTATACCTATACGATTAGAAACTCATATAAATAAAAATAGCAGAATTTTATATCTATTTATAACGAAGTGCAAATTTCGCATATCACTAGAGCGAGGAGGATGAAAGAATAATAACAATACAAAAATAATAATTAAAAAAGGAGACAAAAATAAGAACACAGCCTACACTAACACATAGAAAATGTTACATTATACAGTAAAAAGTATTACATTATTTGCACTTCGTTATAGAGTTAAGATTACACGACAATGAACATTTATTGAATTGGTAACTTTTACAATATAATAATCGTGCGTTTTTACAGAGACAGCAAAAAATGAGGAGGGGGAGTAAAAAAAAGAGAATTTTTGGAGTATTAAAAATTTTAAAACACTAGGTACAGCTGATGTAAATTATCACTAATAAACTTTATTTCAATTTCAATTTCTACCACCATTCAAAACGTATTTATATCTTACCTAATCTGTGGTCATTACTCTAATACATAAACCAGACCGGAACCACATGCAGTATAGGTATAAGTATAGGTACCTACTTAATAAATAAAAGTACATAAGTATGCATAATTACATCAACAATTTTGTGCGACTAGTAGAATAATAATTACGATATAATTATTTAACGAACAAAATCTATTCACAAATTAACGTTATTAATATAAAAAAACGGAAGTATAAATCAGAAGTACGTACTTGAACAGAAGAAGTACGTACGTATTTACATGGGCTATTGCAAGTCTATTTACATAGGAAAACAAAATCATAGTAGTGGTTTGGTTTATACCTAGTAGGTGGAAAAAAAAGTGAACTAGAAATACTTTGCAATGGATGCTGCAAATGAAAAAAAAAAAAAAAATAGACTAAAAGTATCACGCAAAATGCACGTGTGATCTACATGTAATGTATGTACGTACATACGCATTACACAATACATATCGACCATATGCAGGAATTATCAGAATAATATTTACAATGTCATGTCTCAAAAATTCGTTTTTAAACAAACAACAGCGCTTTTCCATATTGGAAGAGGTGATCAGCGGCGATCAGCGATATGTATTTATTTGACTCAGACGAGTTCGAGAATCAGAAAGAGTACCAAATCAATTTTTTTTAATTAACGTTCAATTTTTTGAGACTTCTTCAATTTGAAGATGAATCATCACAATTTTGTAAGTTATGCATGTACACTTCTGAATTAGTCCATTGTGATTAAGACAGGTATAAACTTGTACTTCACATTCATAGTAATGCTATAGTTTTGTGGTTCACAATTTTCATTATTCAAGTAGGTAAAGTATCATACCTAATATGTATTTATGATTTCGTGAACGTAAAAATCTAATACACACAAAAATTATAATCTTTCGGAATAGTTTTGGAAAATTTTGAAACCCCATATGTTCTCTCAAATTTTGGGAACACTATTCTTTTTGAGGGAAAATTTCCATCGGTCCAACTTGAAAAATGGAAAAAATTCAAGAACGAAAAAACATCGCAAATTATTAATAATTCCAATCATGATGGCATTTTGAAAATGTCGCATTTTAGAGCTCAACACTCACAAAGCAGAGTACTTCGAACTCAATTAATCACCTGCCACTTCGACAAGGAAACCTTTACAACTCGTCAACTTCGATCGAGCTAAAATTTGGTTCACTGAAAGAGCATGTCGTCCAGATCTCAGAATCAAATTTTCAGCTGCCGAAGTTGATTTTTCGCTTTTTTGCAAACTTTTGAAAATGACAAAACGGTCTATTGGCATAAGTATCAATTTTCAATTTTAAAAAAGCAAACATTGAGATAAAAATCTGAAACTTGGGCCTGTATATACTAAAGTTGACTCCTCGAATCAATTGCCACCATTTTTGGACCGATCTGGAGCCTCTAGCCAAAAGTAGGCTTTTTTCCAGCAACTTCAAATCGCTTCAGAAAGCGTTGTTATCAACTGTAGATTAGGGCCGGTGAATCAAAAATCCGAGGTGACAAGTTGAAAATTGTAATTTTTAACAAGCTGAAAAAACTAAAATTTTCAAAAAAAATCCACAATTGTCAATTTTTGCAATAAATTGCCTGAAACTTTGCCTACTCGGAGTTGACGAGTTGTAAAAGTTTCCTCGTGAGTAAAAACAAATTAATGAGATCGTCGTCGCTAAAATTTCCCATTATCCCCTAAAATGATACTATTGACTGATTGACTGGAAAAGAATAAAAATGTTGGGTTTTTGTAAACCTCAAGTAAATTCTAAAAATGTTGACTAAATTCTGTTTTCGAAAAGAAGTTATTTACTTCACGATAAATTATTTCAGCTCGCAATTGTTCAAGTTTAAAGCTAACGTTGGACTTCATTTCTCACCTTCATCCCCTTTTTTCCATAAGCACATAAATAACCTATTGCAAAAAATCATTTTCAATACTTTCTACAATTTTTATAAAAAACTACAAAAGAATTATTCATCACAATATTTTTGTAAATGGTCTCCTATGGATATTTTCACGAGAAGACTTATTGATGATAATTTTTCCATCGCCATCCACTACCACCAACATCTTTCCAAATTTGGAAAAAATTTCAACGATCTATTTTAAATTTAAAAAAATTGTCAAAATTAAAATTAATCAAATTAAAATTGATGTCGATTATTTTTTTTGGAAAAGAGAAGTTTTCCTATAAATAATTTTCCTGATTTTTTTTTTGTTGAAAAACGTTTTAAAAACAGATTTCTAGAAGAACTGTCCAAAAATTGAGCAAAGATTCAAAATAGGTAGGCAGGTATACCAATGGTATTATTTCATGTAAAAACATTCATAGACAATTTCGATGGAATTTTTATGAAAAATTTCGCTGTCAAGTTTCCAAATATTTTCCAAATCGTAAAATATCTACAGGTAAATTCTAAGAGCGATTTAAGAGGGTGAGAGGTAATGTATTGAGCCACGGAAGTGAAACTTTCATCAAATTGTTTCAAGGTCTGAAGTTGATATTTGTGCTATTTTACATTCAACGTCAATTTCCTTAAAAGGGCATTTTTCAAATTTTTAAACTCTTAATGATTTCATTTAAAAAAAACATAAAATTTTCAAATTGAAATCCTGATTTAAAAAAATCAACCACTTTCCCATGATCATCATTTTTCAAAAATAATTCCCCCAAATCTGCAATCACCTAAATATTTCAGTTTCCTCTCCCTCCTTTTCAGTCTACATAATTATTCTAAAACGAAGCTAATCATTTGATGTTTTGCAGTAACGACTTCCTTATTTTCCAGCTTCAACGAATATTATGTAAGAAGTTTCACCCTAAAACACTCTCAAGTATCTAAACGTCAAAGGAATTGCTCAAGATCTCTTTTAAAATATCACAATTTTAATTGGCGATACTTCGACGGTACTTTACAGCGAACTGATTTCGTCTAATGGTACGACGAATACCATGAATGAAAATGTTACATGGTAAATACAAAAGCATTACGATACTTTAAAGGCAAAAACTTCCAAGCAAAATTATTATACAAGTTTGATATTACAAGATAATTACAAAACCCATTTAAGACAATTCTTGTATAGGTAGGTGCATCAGATTAACTTTACTCAAACGTATCGAAAAAGTCTAAAAAATTTCATAGAAAAAAATGATAAAACGATTGAAAAGAAATCACATTAACTAGGTGATGATAAATGCTCACGTTAATTTCAATAAAAACTTTCGCAATATTCATAATCTTTCATAACCACAATGGTGGTATCGTATTGATAATGATAACAAAAAAAAGTACAATGTGGATTACCAGTAACACTCATAATGTAACCTTAAGGGGAACTTTTTTTTTTGTTTTCGAATTCTGTTACCACTAAGTATATAAACCCGCATTCATCGTTTGAAGGTATCACGAAATTCCATTGCCTTTTTCATTTCACATTTCACAGTAACGACCATTATAAACAGGGCCTTACAAACAAAATGTATTAGAGTATTTCTTGACATTAACCATTAATGGTGGTGTGTTTTTCTCGTTTTTTTTTCTGCTTTCACAAAAATCTCATCGATAAATGGTTGGAATTGAGTTTTTAAAAATTTCAAAGATACAAATTCAGCTTCGAGACATTTCTGTCACAGACGAATTTTCATCTTCTATTCTCAAGTACAAACCGAATAAAATTTTAAAGATGACTAGATTACCTACACATAGCATTTTTATGCTTTTCAAAAAAAAAAAAAATGTATATACTACGAGTAAAAAAAACGCGACCTGGCAAATCGTTTGGGCTTTTGAAATATGCAATTTCGTGTGTAGTACAATAGGCTCGACTGAAAGTATAGATATTGCCTACGGTTACACTCTTTTGATATGATTCGTTCGAGTATTTTCTGCAACAATACGAGTCTAGTATCTCTCTATACGCCGTTATTTATGCAGGTAAATAGACACTTACATAATACGTATAAGGGAAAAAAAATTAAACACCCTCCAACGATACGTAAATCATCGTATATAGTGACGATAGTATACATGGCGCTGATGCTACGTATTACCTATCGCCATAATTCGATTTCGAAACAACACCAAAATCGTGGCAATTTCCCACACGAATTCAAACCTACTCGCTCGATTCGAATTGAAAATGAAATACTAAATGCACACTGATACGTCGATTACATTGCGAGTGAATTTGAGAGATCATCACCACGTCGGATCATAACCGTTCCACGCGGAACTAGGAGTGATAAATACTCTGCGTTTTTGATAAAAGAAGCTTATCACTCCTAAATATCCGGTTCTGGGTACACCGCTGCGAAAATCGTCCATCAAGCCGAAAGATTTAGCTATCATTTTTAACGAAGCTTTATCATGATAGACGAGACGAACCGGTCCTTCGGTGTATATTTCTCCATTTTTTAATTTCTGAATCGAGGTAACTGGACTTCCGTAAACGACGGCCAAGAAATTAGGATCATATACGTCCTTGGTCAAGTAGGTAAGATTCTTTTGAGTGAATTCGGCGTTCTTATCGTTTAAATAGATATATTTTAAATGTTTATCGAAAAACATACCATTACTGACGCCGATTTTACCGAAAGTGCGGGTCCTCGATATTTCCGGCCTGATGCAGCTACGGTTCTGACGTTGTTCCGGCCTTCTCATCCAATCGTCCCAATAACTGACCGGCCATTTGTTGAGCAATTCTTGCCACAGCGATCTGGTCAGCATCCAGCCCAATCCGGGGAAGAAATCAGTCCTGTAGAGTAAATTAATGGCGTTCCTGTCGACCAAGTTCAGTTTACCGTTATCGTTCCACGCCGATACGCACCACAATGATTTATCGTTCTGTAGAATGGGCAAAGTGGCGGCGAAATATTCGTAAAAGTCGGGCGATATGTCGAGATCGTCTTCAATCACGATAACCGTATTGAATTGGTAGTGATTAAAGGTTAAATTCAAAGCCCACTTGTAATGTCTGGCTATTTTGAAGTACCCTTTGAACTTCCTCTCCTTCGGTGGCATGAAAATATCGCTTTGATCCGGTTGCTGTATGTGGTACACTTGACTTTTATACGATTCGATTATGTTGTGTGTTTGCTCGTGTATACAGTCCTGCGACACGATAATAGGAAAACGTTCTTTCGATTTTCGATATTTGATTAATTGGTCCAAACATCTGGCCACCGTTATACGATTACACGAGAACACCAGCACGGCGACCGCGTCTTTATCGTGGGGTATTTTCAATTCCTGATCGGTTTTGTTTTCCGACGTCAACTGCTCGTGCCACGTTTTATTAATTTGTTCACTGACCGCTTGCTTCAACTCTTCGTGCAGTACTTTATCGTTTATCTGCTCGTCTAAGCGCGCTTCCAGTTCGTTTAATTTACGGAATATTTTTTTAGTCTCTTCGTTCGCACTGCCCAACCGTAACACGTAGTAGTTGAGCAAACCAACCCATATGATCGAGGATACGATGAAAAGAGTGATACATTGATTCTGCCGCATGACCGCTTTTCCATTTGCTTACTATCACAGCATTACGTTGTTCCAACTTCTCTTCAGTTTGGAAGACAGTGCTATAAAAATTTTTTCTCAGAATTAGTCTTATACTACATTTCAATTACCTGTAGGTAGGTACAGGTAGAGCTAGAGCTATGTAAACGTATTTAGGTATAACTATCGAGCTTAAACTTTAGGCATTCGTTATAGTTTTATTTTTTGAAATATACACTTACGTTAACTTCAACACTCGCACGCAAACACATGTAAATATGTAGGAAAGTATTAACTTTACACCGACGACTCATAACCTACGTACAATCAAATCGAAAAAATCATTTCACTACGTCAATATTTAATCGCTTGTTCAGGTAAATGTAATCATCATAAAATATACATACACAGCTGTCCTTGGAAGTGGAATAGTCCACTCAACTAATATACGTGTTGATATTTTAATCGATGAACATAACAACATCATGCACTTGAAAAATTCGTCCAAATTTGTACTCGTATAATTCACAAACTCCCAAAATTGATAAAATATTTCATTCACCATTCGACTACACAACGAGTCACTTACAGACCAACAAACGACAGAGTAATCATGATAATTTCCCTCCTATTATATTTTACTTCCGTCAATAAAATTAAATTATACGTTCTACCAGGATAGAATTTAATACAGTAAGGAAGATGGGATGGCCTTTTGAGGGTCTTATTGCCAGGTACATACGTACTTTCTCAACGAAAGCAAGAGACATCATTTTTCACATTTTATGCTCTCGCTGAAAAGCACATCATTATTGAAAATTTCTGTATTATGCGATTGCGGTTGTTTTATAAAGAGGGGTGGGGGGGGGGGGGGTTGAATTCGCAGCAACATTTTGAAGAACCTATACAGCTCGCTTCATGGTATACATAACAACTACCTATATTTTCACGTCAATAAACAAAAATTATTGCGAATTTAAAGTAATATTTTGAAGAGAGAAAATGAGGAGGAGTACAAACAAAACTTCTCAGGAAGTAAACGACAATTTTTCAGTAGGTAATTATTTTCAACAATTTTAGATAAATACAGGGCTTTTTAACCATAACGCTAAAAAATAAATTTTACCAAAGTATAACCAAGATTTAGAAAAATTGTATTTTTGGAAATTTTTGAAAAAAGTAACTTTAGCACCCAAAATGTTGAAAAAAAAACCTTCAGTATGGTACCCCAATCACTTAAAAAGTAACCAAATACAAGATTTGTATTTACCGCAAAGCTCAAAAATAATTAGGTACTGCGCTACTTTGGAATGTTTTGTTAATCAAAAATTAGAAAAATTTTCAAAATCTCAAGGGCCATTTTAGACCACAAAACAATAAAACTTAGAATTAGACCCGCAGAATCTATCATACCGGAAAAATAATTCAAGTTGAAATTCTACTAACAGATTTACCATTCTCCCCCCTCACGGTCCCGAACTTTTGGGATTACAAGCGTCACTGCGTCAGGCATCGTTGTCACCCTATGATGGAATTTTTATTTTGATCTAGAGCTCAAATTTTGAAATACATAATGAGAAAATCGAGAAACTCAATTCTAAAATCAGAGGTAATACAGTTTAATTTTCATTTTCCCCAGGGAGAAAGCAATAAGAAATAAAAACTTTTAAGCTGCCAACTGTTATGCAGGTAGGATTTTATAATCATAAAACTATGAAAAAATAAAATTTCCGAATTTTCATATAACGATGTTACCTAGCTTTGATATGAAAGATGAGAGTGCAGAGAATCGCCTTCTTTTACTCAGCATAAATAGCACAACGTATTTACTAATTGGCAACTTTTGTTGACAATTTCATAGGTAATCCAGCATGATGAATAGGTACTTCTACAAACAATCCAGCGCTCATGTAACAAACAGAAATGTCTCTACTTTCCATTACTAATGGTTTTAACATGACCGGCATCTAAATCAACGACAATCTTCAAAAACTAATCATGGACGATAACCTAGGATAAGTTTCAAATAGTTTCAAAAAAATACTCATCCGGTAGCACACCGAATCGAAACCTCAAAAAATGAACAAGCTTTCTTCGTTGATTCGACGCAAATAGGTACCTATTCAAGCGGTACGCTGAACCTGCGTAAACTTCTCACAGAGAACAGTTGAATGATGTCTATACTCTATACCTACATAAACATCTCGATGACATAATTTCTCAAAAAATCGCAAAATGACAATTTCTCAATGTGTTACGATTCAAACCAGTACAATAACTCGGACTTTATTTTGTACTCTTGGTGGTGGAAGTGGTGCAATGTGATTTGATTACTCACGTGTCTTTTTGTTTGGGTTCAACTACTTCAACTTGGTAAGTTGGACTGTTGGAGGTGTACTTACCCAAGACATGATATCAAATGAATTTTCAAATTTTCAATTTAAAAATTTAAACTTGTCAAATACATTTTTGTTTGTTTTTTTACCACTATCCGACCATTCGTTTACAAAACACCTTAAAGAGGCTCGTGATGTGATGATTTCCTCGAGTAAATTTTTCTCAAACGACTTTCTCATGACTACCTACCTTACTGAATTCTTGAATCAGTTGAATCTGATTTCCGAATAGGTATTCCCCGAAGAACCACTCCCCAGAGTGAATTTTGTCCAAGAATTTGTATTTCTAGTAAGGTAGTTAAAGGCCTTTGTTCTTGGATATTTCAAGTTTTTTTTTTCGTTTTTTTCTTCAAAATAGCACATTGCAGACGATATTTTATTCAACTCGTATGTTGGGAGAAAGTACTCATCAAAATACACATATTGGCGAAAATGTTTTTTGTGCAGTCATTTTCAGTACAAAGCAATGGCGGTTTCAAGTTTTCATATGCCAATTTTATTTTATGCCTACCACTGCGATAAAAAAATTCCGAAAAAATTGTGTCGAAAGGCTCATCCGAGTGGTACCTAAATATTATACCACCTTCATTACTCATGGATGTAGATTTTGTCTCGCAAAAATGGCGTTTTTTAGCTGTACCCAGTAAGAGAAGTGTGATGAGGGGACGGATTTTTGGGTCTAAAACTTTTTCTAGTAATACTTAACTATCTAACAATAAAATAATCCACTATAATTTCCCAAATCTAGGAACAGGGACACTTCACCCATCTTACCCGAGAATACTCCTCGAAATAGAAATTGAAAAAAATCATTCAAAAATCAAGATTTTTCCATTTTTGTACATCTTTTTTAGGATGTGTTGAAAATTACTGAAAACGTGAACAATTACATTGCATCACTTTCACCTGTGGGGAGACTAAAATAAGGTAAAGCTATTGTCAGAAGAAAAAACACGGACCTACAAAATATACAGCGGCGAATACAAACTGTAACTCGAATGCAAGCCGATCGATATAAGTTACGGTAGCAACAAACCATCCTCCGTAAAACTATTTAACACTAAACGTAGATTAAAATGAAAGAAAACCTACCCAGAATTGAGATTAAACCATATCACAATTTGTATCACGACATCTCGTAAAATTATTAAACGAAAACTGCTCTTCTTTGAAAGTACTTCCGAACTAGTTATGGCATTGATAATCCACATCAACATTTTTCACACGTCATTCATCTTTCACGTGAATATGTAATTAAATCATCGATTCAAACTAATTTTAAAACAAAATGCACAAATGAAAAACTTTTCAACATTCTATTCTATAATATTTAAACGAGCAAACATTAACGAAAATTACAAAAATTACTACGATGGTTTTCTTCTTATCAATGTTTTCATTTTCAAGATGTGAAAACCTTCCGAATGTCACGCCCATCACAAACGTTTTCTTACGTACCATTTGACAAACTCACAAAGTATCAACTTTTTTGGTAAATTTTTCAATGGTTTTTAAGATTTTTGATGTTTTTTTGGGGCTGATTTTCATGTTTCTAAATTCTAAACTCAAATTTGAAGCGGTGTTTTCGCAATATTCTGAAAATCATTTTCTTTTTGAAAAGAAAGTAAATAGCGCTCCATCAATGTTTCTGTGAACTAATCTACAAAAGTACCAACGCAGTGTTGCACATCAACGAAACTGTGTAGTGTGCGTCTATTTTATCAGGGTTAGCATTATAGCATTTTTATATTTTTTGATTCGTTGATTCGTATTTTAATTTTTAATTATTTATTTATTTCTTGCAATGTGATCGCTTTTTATTGAGCACTTCTGACATTCCAATACAGAATGAAATGTGTGCCTAACAAAATGGTGCATCTTCTTATTCCAGTTATTCCTAAAGAAAATAATTTATACGATAGTAGTACAGCAGCCACAGCCAGGAGAAAATATCTTGACGGGCACTAAGCAAAAAATACCTATCTACGTAATTTATTTAGGTAATTAGTTGCTTTCAATTTTTTCAGAATTAAATTAGACAAATTTAAAGCAAAATTTTTCACCTTGATGAGGACGAGGTGAATAAAATGATCTCTGAAAAACTGAACCAAAAGAGAGCGAAAATCAGAGCAGTGAGAGGCTAAGTCAAATTTTCTGTCGCAGTACAAACTTGAAATAAATTTACGGGCATGGAAAGTGTAACTCTTAGGTAAGGGTTAGGTAGGTAAGTATCAATAGCGAAGTAATACAAGACAGTCTCAATTTTGTTTACCTTACAATTTACCTGCTATTACTTTTCTGGTGTTTTAGTTCGATGATTCACCCTTTCATAAATATAAGTATATGGTTCATCGACGAAGCGAAGGATTATTAATTATCCACAGTTTCGTTTATAAGAGTCCCATCTGTTTCGCTGGAGTGTACCGGTAATATTTTCATTACCTCTATCAAACGAGCGAGAACATCATACTCGCTCCTAGGATCTTCTCTTGTATGGGCTTAAGTAAGTATATTTCATTTATATTTTTTCAAACTTGGGTAACGATTACTTACTTTGAACATTTTTGTTCAGCATGATGTACTTACCTATACTTTTACATTATAGCGAGCTTGTTAACTTCGTTATATTTGATTTTTAAATTACCTAGACCTAAAAATATATATGTATAGGTACCTACAATCAAAGTGTTTCATTAATGGCAAAGTGCCTGCGAAACTTTTCGTTTTTCAACATTTGCTACGAGTTTTGAAAGTTACCGTTCCGCCGTTCGATCAACAAAGAAACACAAATACCATAACTAACCATAATAAAACTAGTGTTTTTTCAACAACGTGAGAAAAAAAAACTAAAAATAACAAACAAGCATTGCAAGTTTTTCAACATAGGGTTACGAAAGAAGTCTAGTGCAAATAACAGGAAATGTTTCCGCTTATATTGCAAAAATACGTCAAATAACTTAACCAAGTTTAATCGCATAGAGTATAAGTAGGTAGGTAGGTACGTTTGCATTTGCTGAGGTGTTGTCGTGTCGACAGAAAAATGTCGAAGCAATGTTTTGTATGGGTAACTTACTAGAATATTCAAAAAAGTTGGATACAATCATATTTTAATCTTAACATGTTACCATGTTTGGTATGAATACAATTTTTCAATTACATAGAAGTTGAACAGACATCATCAATTCGTTGCAGATATCAAACTGACCTACATATTAGATAGGTATCTATCTACCTACATTTGAGTTGAAATTTTCACGTTATTAATACCCTTAGACAAATTATTACAAAATTCTGGCCAGATCCATAAAATTAAAAAAAGAATTTGCGAATTAGACACTTGCAGGTAGAACTGTGCAAAAATTAGTATTGTAATGGATCTATCCTCTTACCCCATGTTAGTTATTAACAAATAAAAACATCTACGCAACAGTAAGTACCTGCGATTATTTTCTCTTTCTGTTATTTCTTTTATTTTTTAAATCAAACTGTAGGATCTATTTTAAGTGAGGAAGTCTCGCTTTAACGATGCAATCAATGGAACGTGAATTCTAGTGCAGGAACGTGTCTGGTTCTTTTTTTCTTATCTCTTAAGGTGAATTATCATATTTTCTGTTCATGTGACCCATTCACTGGAAACTTGAATGAGGGAAATGAAAATTGTTTCGAAATCGAAAAAAACCTACAGATTCCGTTTTTTCCATCGTCACTGTTTTTTTTTTTTTTTTTCGTTTTTCCCTATTAGTATCTGCCTATCCATTTGAGAAGTTGTTAAAAGTAAATGTTCAAAGAAAGTCAGAATGCGAAACTGCCTATCTACTGATTCCGAATATTACGAGCTTAAGATATTAAAAACACAAATTTTTTCTTCAGAAAATACCTAAGTATTGAGTCGGATGAAATGTGATTTTCTTGAATTTGTGATTTCATCACGAAGCGTTATTTATTTCATCGTTTTGCAGCAATCAACTTTACTGCAGACCTACACAGTATTTTTCGCTCAATTTTGTTGAATCACCCCTTAGAGTGTAGAGCATGCAACCAACAGCAAATTTATGTACCTACCTACTTATGTATATCTCTAACCTTCATATTGCAGCATTAGAGAGAAATTCTTTAGCACCCCTCCCCCTAATTTTATTACATTTTTGAAGCCTTATGTTTCATGATGTAATAATCGTTACAGATGATTAAAGAAGGGTATGACTGAAATGTTGATGCTTTTTATAAAAAATGAATAAAATTTTGGCAAATATTCAAACATTTCAAACAGATGTGTTATGTGATTGACTGCCTAAAAGGTTCAATCGAAAACTCTCAATCATTACTCATGACCTACCTCATCTTCGTCAGCTTGAACAATTATTTTCAAAACTTTAGATAAGTAGGTACTTATGAAAAGTACACGGCTCCAAAAACTTTTTTGAAAAAAACTTCTTTCCAGCCAATAATATGTATCTACTTGTAATAGAAGGCAAACGTACGTAAATGGAAAAGTTATCGAGATTAATCTCACGTGTTGTATGGCATATTATAATTAAAAAATTTCCCAACCATTTCTTTCGAGGATTTATTTTCTGTAATAATTTCAACGAGAAAATTATTTTTTACTCATAGGTTAAGACTTTTCATTTTACAAAAGAAAAAAGTTGGGTACTGCACCTTTTGGTTGCGGGAACGAAATTTCTACCAACTTTTATTCTGATACGATACTTTTTGAAATGAAATTTTTAAGCAGTTACGTCGTTCGCACTCGATGAACTTTCACAGCGAGCTCGCATCGTCAACTTTTTCTAAGTTTTCAATAGTTCGAAGATTTTTCTTGCAGTATTAACTAATGTATAACCAAGTGTTGATTATTTTGTTCATCTAATATGAATGTGATGTGACAAATTACTCGAAGCCAAAAAATTACTATCCGCTTCTCTTTCACTCTTTTTTATCCGAATAAATTTATTTTTAATGCAATTCTAGGCTATTTATAAAACGATCAAACATTACAAGTTATTTCAGCCAGGTTCTCGAGGCAAGTATCGTGAATTTTTAATGTTTCTGCCGAAATGAGAAACAAGATAATGCGAACGTGTTGTAAACGTCAGACGTAAAAAATTGCAATATTATACTATCTAGTACGTAAAGCTTTCATTAATCGATTTAGTAACTGCAAACCATATATAATACATATAGGTATACGCTTTTGATTATTAAACAACCATTTTATATACACACTAGCGGTGCAAATCCTCTGTTGATTCATGTCAAAACGTAATCCTGTCGTCCAAAAGCACATCAAGCATAAAATCTTTTCAATCTTCAACTTACCCCAATATAATAAAATTCTAATAGGTAACCGAGTATACGCCTATACGAACCTGTAACAAATAAATGTGTTTGTTAAATTTCATTCAGCGACATAAATAGGCACATAATATTATCATATAGACATTCAAATGGTACGTAAAAATTTTTTGCAATAGGTTACCTAAGTAGTTTTTTTAAAATTCATCATTTTACTAGCTCTCCTTTTCATATCAATCATTCAAATGTCACTGATTTGAATAAGAAATACGAGGGGTTGGAAAATAAATAATTTGTATTTGTACAGTGGTTACAAAATCTTATCCCTAATCGTATAAAAGCTATGTCTACTTAATATGTGTACACCATTTCGCCAAATTCCGCCATTTTTATAATCCATCATATCATTTCGAACTGAAATTGAGCGAAAAAGCCTTTTCCTCTTTTTTTTTTTTGCTTTTTACCCCAAAAATATGGATATGATAATCAAGCTGTTGACTTTTTTCCCATTTACCTATACCCATTTTTTTTCTTTTTTTTGTTACCTAAATAGGTAATGAGAAATGAGCACATTACTTGATAGAATTTTTCAAAAAGATATCATATATCAACATTTTACACCCGTAATATCTACCTACATTATATATTTTTAAAATATACAGCGCGTACTGGCCACACTCGCATAAAAGTAGGTATCTAAAGCTTTTTATCAACCATACAGACCACCTACATTAAATTCACGCTCGAATGTTTGCTTAATCCTCAACTGCACAAACAAGGTATGTTCATTAGAAAAAATTTTCCAATTTTGTTTGGTATTTTTTACTTTTATAGTAACATGATAGCCTTGATGAATTCGCAGAGAGCTGAAAGTGAAATTTACAGTACTTAGGTACTGGATACGTATTTTTTAGAAGGTAGGTAAAGCATACAATTTTGTGTAGCACAGCTTACAAAATTTGAGGAAAAAATCAGTTTTGATGTTTGGAATTTTTTTAATCTTCCAAAACTTTCTGTTAAAAATACACACGAAATAAAACGTATATACCTACCTACTTTTTTTTTTCAAGAAAAGTCGTTTTTGTATTTATCTCTCTAACTTTTAATTGTCGCCACCTGACAGTACAGAAAAAGGAGTAATTTTGATAACGGATCAACTTAATTTTTGAAATATGTACCATGGGTAAAATACCGAATAATTCATTTTTACGATAGATATTTTTGTTTCAAATCATTTTTGAAGTGGGCCCACCTTCCGATAATATGCGTATGTGTACATACTACCTACGATACATATTATATAGAAATGATAAAAAACAAGCTAGGTACACAGTACATCATACATACCTATACACTGATGATGAAGTGCTTGTGGAATTTTTTCAATAGAAAGAGTTTTGAGTTCTGAAATCGAACATCTTGTTATGGAAGACGAAGAAAATACCCCATACATCAGCATTCGCCCAATTAACATAACATCACGCTATTCACCTTTATAGGTACCTACCTAGGTTTACAATGCGAGACTCGAATCCTGATCGTAATTCTTAAAAGTTGGAAAATACCAAAGTTTTAAACTAATAGAGCTTCGAGTCGATAACGATGAAATGAAATTTTATCCATTTTTTCATCGAATTTCACTTATCTATGCTTGACACGAATTCCATTACGTTTTACTTGAAGATATTTTCGTTTCAAAATGATCATAAATCATGAACGCCGTAATGACTTCTCTATCATTTTAATAAAAATCCTTCGACTTAATTCTTTGTTGCGCGAATTCGGCAACCTAGGTAAAAATTTCTCATCAACTTGTTGATCGTTTTCGTGTGAAATGAATGTAATGCGTTTATCCTTGCTGAAAAAACTCGTAAACTCGAGTCCTAAACATTGGTTGGAAAATTGAAAGGTTCACTAATTTTTTCCTCTTCAGTGTGTACAGCAACGAAATCTTCAACGCGGATATGTAATCCAATGTTCCACTCGAACGATTTTGGTAATTTACTGTCATGTTACAAGCTTTCGAATTTATACGTGTATAAAACTCTACTCGTAAGCGTTTAATAAAAAATTCACACTATCGCAATAGTCGTCAAATTCGCTCTCACAAGTAGCGAATGGTACGATCTTACGATCGAGTTTGTGGCGTCGTGGCGATGTGTGGCTTTTTTTTACGACTTTTCGCACGAATCACGATACAGAGAGGGCTTTGTTTTTATACCTACGATATTTTCTTTTTTGCCTCCTCTTTTTTATAATCAAATACATAGATAAATGTGCCTGCTTTGCGATGGCGTTTTTATAGACCTATCTATTCTTTTTCGAATAAAACTATTCAAATTTTAGTTTAAATTGCATAATTATATTTTATTATATGTTAATGATTAAAAATTTAATTTTCTAATATAGGCACGCGTATGTAGGTCTAAGGACGAAAGAACATCCATCATTCGTTTCATTTCACAAACGTCATTCACACGGCTTGTCAGGCACTGCTACTTGGATTGAAACAAGAAATATTGTGCTGCTTAAATTATTCTCCTTCATTTACGTTAAATTGCATTCGTTGTGGCATTTGAAAATGATAATTTTCTCCAAAAAAAAAATAAATAAATAAATAAATGGTAACACATGCTGATGAGAGTTAAATTTTCCACAATAATGCTACCTAGATACATAATAGGTAAATAGTTTGTATGTGTAAGAGTAATTTCCAACCTATACCTACGCCCGCCACGTAGGTTTATCTATAGGTATAACTTATATTAATTTAGCAAAACTCGAACATATACCTTATGGTGCCATAATAAAACACACAGCGTATTATTCTGTACATACATAGGTATACTTATTACCCTCAAACATTCCATAAGATCGTATTTTTTTCTTTTACTTTTTTGGGAGAAACAAGTAGGTAACAAAGTTGACACAAGATTAGATTATATTTTACGTGTGCAATGATAGCAACTCTCTGTTTATGTTTACTCGTCGACAAGAAAACAAATGTTGGGTGAAATTCATTTAAGACTAACTCGAGCATACCACAGCATACATAATATGGTCGATTCAACGTCAGTTTTTTGCCTCGTCAAATATGTACTAATACAAAACATTTTTGAAATTGAAATTTTTTTCAACAAAAAAAACAGGTATACCTACTATCTATTTAGATGTTTTTCTTTTTAGGCAATTTGCTGATCTATGTAAGAATGTAAGATGCATCCTTACCATTCGTGTAATTTTCTCACTCGCTAAACGATATACTTACCTACCTTTTACTATTTATAAAAACCTCTCTCTCAATCTTCACTCTTCATTCAATTTGTTACTTTTAAAGGGCAGTTATACAATTTCGTTATTTTTTACTCATCTTCATCGATCTAGACCTTCATCTTTTTCGACTAGTTCGCAAATTTAAGGCTCAATTTACTATATCAAGTATGAGGAGAAATCGATACCTACCTACGTAATGCATTAGCAATTCATCTCATTTGCATATCAATAGCATTGTAAAGAAATGCGAGTCTTAGATTTTTTTTCTTTCAATTCAATAAATGCCTTCTCTGAAAAATATATTTGTATCATACGCCATATCCTGAAAAACTTGGAAAAAATCAGAATATCTTGGTCGAATGTTTTTGACAAAACGGAAATCCGAGCCATTAATCGCAGATTTTATCCTCAGAAGTTACCCTTCGTTAATTTGTTTTTCGAAGTATTTACTCCACATAAAGTTTCCAATACTTATAGGTCTAATTTTAAAACGGAAATTTGGAAAAAATATATTCATTCGTGATTGTGCTTTGTGGATAAAAAATTAGGTTAGCTAAGTGAAAGTTTTTTGATTTTGGGTATAGACTATAGACTCAATCTGTCTAATTACGTAAGTAGTTAGATAGTGCGATTTGCAGACTATATGCTTGACGTACCCATGTGGTGGTCATTCTACGAGTACAAGTCAAAAATATTCAAACTCTGTCACAGTACCACATACTTACTCAAAATTGTTTTGAATTTTATTCGAGAATGGAGCAGACAGAAAGCTGATGAGACATCGAGAGGTTGTATCTGGAAAATGAGCAAATATTCGAATTCAAAGGTAAAAAAAAAGTGTCACTAATCACTTTCAATTTTTGATAGGTACTTTGATCATGCCAAGATTCCAGTTTTTTCATTCTTCGGTGACCTACTTGATTTAAAAAACTGCCTACATCACGTGGATGTGATATTTTTGTTTTTGCTTGCCAAATTTTGCGTTAAGTCCGAAAAATGTACTTTGACGTTCCCTGGCCTCGAATTCATTTTTGGTTCAAACGGATGCGAAGTCGATTTTATTGTCAGTCAAGCACTGTATTTACCGCGAACTGGTTATGCAAATCTATTAACTTTAACACAGACATGCTTGGATTTTTTTAAATGTCGATTCATATTGGAGTTTTTTTTGAAAAATAATCACTTTCTCTTCTAATTGTTTCGAATAGGAACCTACAATTCTTATTGTCTGAATAATTCTGTAAAAATAAATTCGAACACTTGCTGATTTATATTTACGATTATTTGAACCAAAACACATTTATAAATCAAAAGGAACTAAACCTAATGAATAGCAATAATGATTTAATTCGCCATTACTGAATACTAACTTACTATCCTCACACGAAGCAAATATCATTTTCTATTAATTTTTTCTCATTTCTGCAATTTATATCTAACTAGGTAATTTGCATAAAAACGATAACATTATTCCGCAAGTTTTTTTTTCTTTCACTCTGCGGTAAAAGATCTTCATTGATGCAGTTGATATTCGCTAATTCCGCCACACCATTGCAATAAAAGGAAAAACTTGAAAAAATCGTAACGGTAGAGAATTATATTAAGCTCCTATGAAACGTTGCGCCATCGTTAAAATTTTCTTCAAGTCATCAATATTCAACGAATGTCTTCACGTTTGTTTTGTGGTTCTTATAATAAAATCCAAACAATTAATTAAACTCGTTTGCGTTTATAATATACGTTCTAGGAAATAATCCCAGAAAATGTAATCAGCAATGTTTCATACCACAGTAGTACCAATACCATACTCTCACTTATAGAATGTAGTGTTTTTCGTTTTGGCATTTTAGTGCTAACAATTAGACAGATAATTCACAGATATGAGCAGCAGATAGATTTTTTTGAAAATTCTACAATATTGGTAGGAAGCTACTTCTACCTACCCATATATTTTATTGTATATATTTATCAACTTAGAAATGAACTGATGGAAAATTGTAGCTTTTACGGAACTCAACTGACACTCAGTTCTCCGAAATAGGTATATCTATGTAGAGTATCTTTCTTACAAGGGAGGTGCCCCAGGTGACATGCGCCGATTTCAATGATTCTAGCACCAGTGGATAGAGGGCATCGAACATAGTCTACCACGAAATTTTCATCTGCTGAAGTTGATATATCGATTTTTTGAGCAATTTTTCGATTTTCACATAACAATTTTTAAAAATTGGCCAAAAATTGTCAGCGCAGGTCGCATACCGAAACCTTCAATATTATTTGGGCATTTCAATACATATGATAAGACTAGCCCACGGTGAAATTTTCAGCTGCTGAAGTTGATATTTCAGCATTCCAGGGCGATTTTTCAATTTTTTCAAAATTGCAATGTGAAAATCGAAAAATTGTCCTGGAAGGCTGAAATATCAACTTCAGCAGCTGAAAATTTGGGGTTAGACTATGTTCGATGTCCTCTATCCAATGATGCAAGAATCGTTGAAATCGGCGAATGTCACCTGGGGTACCTCCCTTGTTAGTTGGAGATGGTAATACAGCAATCCAGCAGGAAAAAATTGAATCTGATCAAAATTCAGTACTGAAAATTCTCCGTATCTGAGTAGATCTGATATGCGTTAATCTGAACCCATCGAGTCGAAACGTATTCCCAAGGGGAGAACTGAGTAGGTCAGATCTGATCAGACCTTTTTATAGACCTGTTTGAAGATTTACTAGATTAGATCTAAGTCAATTTTAAAAGTTTGAAAAGAGTGCAACAATTCGTCCTATTATATGTACCTATTGGTGTGATAATTACAGTATTGAAACTCGGTTTCTCAATTTTGGATTTTTTTAATGGCCCAATTTACCCACTGGAAGTGTTTTTTTTCAGATTTCAATGACATTTTTGCTCAAGATTTCATCTAACTTTTTTCAGTTAAGTAGGTACCTACTTCTATATTTGTATGTGTCTATTTTCAAATGTGATTTTGAAATAAAAGTATTACAAATCAAGTAGGTATGCTCATGGAAATTGATCAAAATTTTTTCAAAAATTTTCAAAAGTCAGCGTGACGCAGATCAGCGCAAGGATCAGCGTTACATAAATTTCGGGCAGACCTCCAACGCAAAAAACATACCACATCCACGTCAAAAAATTAAAAAATATTAATTTACCTACTCATCTGTTTTTTTTTGGACTTTCCAAATAGGTATACAGATCTTTCATATAAAAAATATCAAACTAAGAATATAAATGTAAGAAAAAGCATTTTGTACCTACCGAGTGAAAAACATTGTTCTTTCTAAACTTCAGTCGGTAGACCTTTTACAATTACAGTTATACCTACGTGGTGGTTTGAGTTGATGCACCGCTATAGGTACAAAAGATTAAAAGTTACGACCAAAATATCCGGTCCTTTAGCCTTTACTTATATGTAGTATACCTACGTATTGTATGCGTATATAGCTTTTAACCTTTTAATCGCAGAACTTAACGTTTTACTGATAATATATACAGATTTTCGATTCGTTACATGAGGTTTACTTTCACGTTTTATAACAGACTACCGTACCTAATACGATCTCGCGAAATAGGTAAAGCGTAAATAAAATACATAATTACGTGACTGAAAAGATACATCAAGTAATGGAGAAAATTTTAGGCATATTGTTCAAAATAGGAAATTTCCATTACATACTGACTGGACACCCAATTAACAAGTGGGTGCCTAATAATATTAGGTAAATTTAGACAAGATTAAAGCATACGATAAAAGGTTAAAAAGACGATAAATTTACTTCGAAAGCAAAGATACGGTCTTCCCCACATGAAATTTGGTTCGTAACCCATACCTATCATTTCGCACCACACAAGTAAGTATGTACATAAGTATATATACAATACCTACCCGCCTACATATAGTGTAATTGGGAAGTATTCACTATACCTATTCAGGAACCACTCGTTAAAACATGAAAGACCATTAGACGACCACTTCTCACAACCATTAATATTTTATCTCGGTGGTTCAATAATACCTAATTAATTTGCGACGGAAACTTGGCAGATTCTTGTATGAATAGTGACTCTTTTGCAATGTTAAATAATTCAATACGTTAATTTAGAATGCTACGAAAAATTACCGTCGAAGATGTAAAATTTCTGCTATTCAAGCACGCGCAATATGCTAATTCGCACGCCAATAAATCATATATTTACATTAAGAAGAGGGAAAAAATTGATAAATTACGAAATTACAAATCGAATTTCCTTTATAATGGAGAAATAATTGTTCTGTCGTTTCTTTATAAGACGAAATTAAACGGCTTGTCAATTACAGAGAAAACGCGCCCGACTGCCGTGTATGCCTTTTGAAATTTTCAAAGACGTCGCTCTTTCTTAATAGCTGGATTCTTTTCACCCAAAACTAATTTCATTTTTAAGACAATTTAAAAGCTTGTCAATTGCGGTATGGATTGGAAAAATAGGTAGGTAATTTCTTCGACTGCTGCTTAAATTATTATCAGTTTTCAGACATCATTTCGTCGTAAGCCTCTGTCGATTTTCAAGTAATTACTACGTTTCATTTTCAGCTCGCGAATTTACCGATGGGTGCCGCCACCGCGCGCTTTCTTTTTCTCCGTAACCTACCAACGAGACATGAATTATAGCCATTTGAAATACATCGTAAAATGCTAACGTTTAATGGAATGCTTCGAGAAATACGTGAATTTTTTCCTCAACGTGGATTATTTTTCGTATATATTTCAAGGCGCTGCGCTGCGCTCTTTCATTATAAATTTTCTATTTGATTTAATCCTTATTATTATCACCACTCATCAGGGTATTATGATCGTTTGGTGTAGATTTTTTTCCATTTGTCGGGCAGACGACGACGACGACGTGGTTTAATGTTTATTAATGGAGAGTATCGCGTAGTCGCGTACACATCGTGCCACCATAATAAACCTAATGAAAAGGAACCTTTAACATCGAAACAGTTTCGTGTACTATTATCGTATAGCTTTAGCTAAAACAATTCGCCGCGTATTCAACACGCATTCCTTAATCAGAAGCGTATCGAGGAAAAAAGGAAATGGTAAGAAGTTATGAAAAATACTTTCTTTTTTTCTTATATGTATTTTGCAGCCCGAGTAACGACCAGAAGTGAAAGGAAAAAAAGAAAATTAGTATCGTTCATTTTTCCGCTGAATTTTCTTTTTTTTTCACCACTGACTAAGCCAGTTTCTAGCCCATTTCCTGGAGGAAGGAACTAAAGGCGAATACGACTTCATGGGGAAGATCTAGTCAGACATTTATATAGAGAAAGACATTCCGAGGCGTAAGAGTTTCATTGTGGACTATTTTTTGGGATGTAGATAGCATAGCCGAATCAATGAAATAAATCAAAAAAGTTTTCTCAAGTTTTCCAAAGGAATCATTTCAATGATGAAATATTAAAAAATGGCATGAAAGTAATGGTCAGCGTCAAAAGTGAAACACTGATATTATTTAAAATTTACTTCTGATCACTCCCATCTCTCAACGTCCAGTTTGGTTTCATTTTCTACTTTCAGGGTTTTTACGTGAACGCAAAACCCCCTATTGCGATCAATTTTTCATCAAAATTCCCAATTATAATACTCAACTGATAGTCAAATCGACGAGTACCATAATATTTTAATTAAAGCCGATCAAAGACCAGTATTTTATAATGCTCATGCAACAATGATATTTTGTGTATTAAATTTGAAACGGTAATTTGCACTGTCTTGATTAGTGATTATTATAAATTTTCAGTATGTAAGTACATATATTATGGACCTCCAAAGAGAGGACATTTTTGAAAAAATCGTGTCCTTTTTTGCTTCAGCTCTCCCGTCATTTTCTAAAACTGAGGGAGGAAAAATTTTGGAACACAATGACGCCAATTTTTCAGTCATCTATTTCCAATTTCAAAAAACTAAAAAATCTGATAAGCTTGGGTCATTTTTCTCGATTTTTCGAAATGGACTGTAATGACCAACAAATTGGAATTACATGCGTTCTAAAATATTTTCCCAGTTTCAGAAATAATATCTTTTAACGTTTTGGCATTGTTACTGGAAAATATTTAGGAAGAAAAAATTTTAAAAACACAAATTCAGCCAAAAATATGCGATTCGCAAATTTTTAACCACTCGGTATACCCTAAAAGTGGTTTTGAATCTTGATGACGATAGTGTATGTTACCGCAAATGTCAAATAGGCACTATATCCTTTAGAACTCAGCAATTTTTCCCAAAATAGAGTAAAACGATTTTTTCGAAAATGCTTCCTCTTTTTGAAGACCCATATCTTCCCTCCAGGGGTACCTCCAAAGTTAAATTTTTTTGAGTAATTTTCAACTCAAAATGAAGGTCTTTACTGAATTTGGTCAAAACTTCCTAATTTTTTTTCGAGATCCACCCTAATTTGGGTAATTAAGTACAGCATGCTCAGAAGAATCGGGCACCTCCAAAAACAATTTTTGTGTTGAAAATATGTATAAGTTCAACCAATAGATACCTATTTATTTATTTATTTATTCATTTATTTACAGGCAATGTACACAATATCCGCTTTTTTGTAAGAAATTTATATGTAGAATATAATTATTTTGTTCTGAACATTTTTTTCATATCGCGCATGGTTTGAGGTAAACATGCAAAAAAAAGAACACAAATTTTTGGGACTTGTGCGGTCCAGAAAAATTGAGAAAGCATACACTAGATCCACCTAGACACCTCAAATTCATGTTCAGCATATCGAAAAAAACTCTGAAAACCAAAATCCAACTTTCTCCCTCCACTTTTCCACATGTACCTGTGTATTATAGAATGCCAATTCCTTACGACTATCATATTTACGGCAAACAAGTTATGCAATTTTATTAACATCGACGCATTTTTACCTTATTATTACGGTGAAGGAAACACTGTATAGCAACTTCTTTATTAACGTTTTGTTTTCTGTTGCATAAGTATTCGGATCAGCCGCACCTATTGAAAATTAGTTCTCAAGACTTTCAAACTTGAGTAGGTATTAAAGGTACCTACCTACATAAAATGATTTTCGACTTGAATTGGCAGTTTAGGAGGGAAGGGGGGAGTCTTAATATTCTCCGAAAACATATGAATTTTTTTACATTCGAACTTCTTCGAAAAATGTTGAAAGTACAAATGAACAAATTAGTTAGGTACCCATGATAGAAATTTATCCATCAAGAATTACAAAGCTATAGGTTGAGTAAAAATATTTTTTGAACTTCCACTGATTTTAAAAATATATTATTGAAAACGAATGAATAAAATAATAGTTATGTACCTACCTAGTGACAATGAAGATGTTTACCACCATAGGTAATTTAATTTGTTGTGGTCAAATCAGGCAACATGGAGGGGAGAAAGGGATGATTCTCTGTAAATTTCGAAAATGACTGTTTCGTTAAATTTGAACTTGTGTTTATGCTTAGGTACCTACCTATAAGTTACCTACAGTCATTTTATTTGAAAAATAATGTAGGTACCTAGGTCTGAACTTTTGAAACAGATCAATTTCTGAAAAATTTCAAATTTACACAAATTGATCTGTTTCAAAACTTCAAAATTGCATAGATCCTTCAAAAATGAAGGTAGCTCAATCACAAAAATTGCAATTTTCAGGGAAAAAATGCTCTACAAGTTCCCTAGGTCAAATTTTTCATTTTGACAAATTTTCATTTTTTGATTTTGCTAATTTGGTAGAATTTAGACGCCCGAAGTTTCTTCCCACGAATAGATAGAGGAGCTTGTAGGAAGCGCGCCCATGTTCGCCTCGACGAGAGCTACGAGAGATGGTACTACTCTTGTATAAAACTGCCATGTCACCTCTGGCAAGATAGACTATACAGTATAACAAGTTGTACACGTAAAGTATAGGTAAGTATACATACATAATTTGATTCCATGTTCGAGTACGATACATCATTTTGTGGAGATGTCCTGGTAATTACGGTAATAACCGTATCGTCGTAGTTATTGTGTTATTGGTATGTACCTAAGTTATTTGCATTCGCACTCTCGTTAGCTTTAACTTTCCAGTTAAGATGTCTTCTTTTATAATGAGTTGTAAGTACATACATACGTTTTGATAAAAACTATAAAATGTAGGTACTCGAATCGTTTAATTACTCAACATTACCGTTTCCATATACTACACGTTTATTATGGAAATTTTTTCTTGCTCGTTCTATTCATTATTTCCACTATCTATGTTAGAAAATACCTAACCATATGCGAATATCTAAATAAGTTTAGCGAAACCGTTTCGAATACATGTACGAGTACGTATGAATTGAATCGTCTATCTAGATTTCTCGCGCTCGTTGTATCAGTTTTGATTATTTTATTTGTTATTTTCATATCATTTGCTCTGGATTTAGATTTGTACACATTTTATAGTAGGATGAAATGATCGTATTAAATGGAAAGCTAATACTGTACATGCTTTTATGCGAATAACCAATCCGAAGCCAGAGACGCAATTCCGCACCTAGAAGTGTATACAATTAAAGTGAAACAGCTTTCGTATATATACGGTGCGTTTGCCTTAAACAGTTCTCTCAAAATAAACACGAGTAGGTACTACGTTTTAAAAACATCGTCTTTATACTTAGAAGAAGGAAATTTTCGAAATGGTTACGTATCTACCAGATAGTTAGGTGCTATTTTTACGGAATTCTCATCGTTAATCCTATAAATTAACGTTTTCTTAGTCTGGAGCTGTGCGTTGAGCGAAGTTTTAAACAAATAAAAGATATTTGCTGATGTGTTTTCGTTCATCGTCAGCAATGATACTCGAGCCTGAAAGCTGCATACCGAGCTGTACACTTTTCTTATTTAAATTAATGATTATTTAACGAGTTCAAGACAAATATTACCATTTAACAAGTTAATCAGCTGGGTAATTAATGTGATAGACGAAGTGAATTGATAAACTTGCATTGAGCATAACCTAGCAAAAGGTACCTATCTATCAAATGAATACAATATACAAAATAAATAATCTTTCGCAGTTTTGTTTATTTTTTACCTCGATTGAAAAAATGCCCTTTTTGAATAAATACCATTATTGGATGATTTACCTAGGTATGTTTCATTATTATTACTTAACTACCTATAAGTATTTTGGTACGGTGCTTATCTCATCCATCGAGCACAAATAATCAACATTCGCTCGCTTAATTAATTTCTGAAATTAAAAAAAAAATCAAAATCGTAAAGAATTTATGAATAATGACCAAAAATTAAACTTGTCGCAGCCTTTTAGATACATTTTTTAAATGAATAATATGGCGGTTTCAAATTTTTTTTCATAGAAAAGAAGGAAGGCGCCAGAACATTATGCTCAAAGTTCAATAATTTGAATCACAGAACTGAACAGAGTTGGAAACTCCATCCCTTGATATAGCCTATCGTTGTTTAGGAAATGCTCCTAGAGTTTTGAAAAAAAAAAAATCATCAAATTAATTTTCGTTTTCGAGTTTTTGGGGGAAAATGTCTAATTTTCACATTGTCAATACATTTCAATTTATGTACCTACCTATCCACCTAACCCATCAAATTTTGAGAACAAAATAATATGCCTATACAACACGTGTTCAAAATTTGTTAACTTTAAGTAATATTGACAATCAGCTGCGAGCTTCAAATCAGAAGCAAGCTATCAGTCCACTTTGTGTTTTCTGTTTTAATTAACTTTGATCTGGAGCCTCAAGTTATATACGTTTTATAAATCAAGGTCTCTTTAGTTTGACTCATAAGCTGCCGTTTTATAAAGTATCATTTCGGCCCATCATCGCGTCGTCGCGTGTAATACTGAGAAAAATTAAAAGGAAACGACCAACATCATTTAGTTTTTGTAAGTTTCTGCAGTAATATTTTGCCGTAGATATTTAATTTTTGACATTCAAAGGGTCTTTTCAAATAAGCGGAAAAATATCGTCGTGAAAAGTTTTTCCATGTCAATCGCTTTGGTTTGCTTTCGCTCGCGCTTATTATGTTACAGAGTTAATTAGTTCGCTCTTTGTGTTTGAAATTAAACAATATTGTAGAGATTAATTAAGCGAGTAGAAGTGGCGATGTTGATTACACTACTGAACGTATTTCGTGAAATTACCGCAACTGGATTTTCAAAAGAGTTATGTTGCTTGACCATTTTACTTATTACTTGAAATATCTTTAAGTTGAAAGTAAATTTATAAAAATATTAAACTAAAATATGTTGCGCCGACGGGTTGATCCTTATCAACGGCCTAATTTTTCTTAAAGGTTTTGTATTTTCATTTTGAATGCTTGAAACGAAAAGAAAAAACAATATATTGAAAAATTTTATCGTCTTGCAGACGTACTACTTCGTAAGTTTTAAAACTTTTCTATTATAATTTTGTTTTCAAAGTTTTTCTTTTTTCCTTTCTTCTACACTACTTCTTACTTCTTACCCTTTCTTTTTTTTTCTTTTTTTTTTTGATTTTACAATGCAAATTATGGTAGTGAAAATGAAAAAAAAAACACGTGTAGAATTACTTACTTAATGATAGAATTACTATCAGGAAGAAAACTTTTTTAAATAGGTAGATACCTAACGTGATACATATTTTATCCAATTATAGCTCGATGTCTTTTTTTGACGGTGTGTTGCTTACATAATATTACCCCAAGTCATTTTTTCCTACAAATTAAGAATTAACTGGATATGTAAGTTAAATACATAGGCTATATTTAAAACTTTCTGAAAAATTTTCTAAACATAAAATTTAACGTTTTGAAGAATTCACCAAAGTTTCTTTTCTGACAATTGTTTTGAAAAATAATACTGCAAAAAACATGCATTTCAAAAGGACGGGGAGGGAACGATTAGTTTCTTATCAATTTCTCAAATCAAATTTCCACCGTTTTTGAGTCAACGAAGTGATTTGAAGCCTCCAGGAAATTTCTGGAGAAAACTCCAGCAATTTCAAATTTCTCCAAAAGGTGCGTGTTGCGATTAACTTCGGCTGCCGAAAATTTAATTAAGTATGTCATACAAGTTGGATCCTTTCAGCTGACATTACAGACTGAAAGTGCTGAATTCACCCCCTCCCCCAAATTTAAAATATGCAGTTTTCGATTTTTTTTCTTTGTACCTAACCTTGAAAAGAATATACGAGTGACATTTGTTGTATGTAATTTCCGATAGAAATTTACATTTAGGTAACAGAAAATCACGTAGCATTATTGATGTATAAGTTTGTTTTTGGAAAAATAGAGATACTGCAACCATAAAACGCGTACAATTTGGCTTTTTATTACACGGCAATGGTAAAAGTTAGCGGTATAATGCGTGACCGCCGGTGGCATATAAAAAGAAAACATTCAATAATACGTTATAGGCGCCAATTCTCGAGGGAGTCATGATTCATCAAAAATACGAATTATACAGGTTACGCGGCAGTGCAAAAGGTACTGGGAAGGCATTTTGAGTGTTTATTAATTTCGAATTGTTTTTAGAGCATTTTGATAGATCGCGAAGCGGCTGGTAATAAAACGATAAAACATCGAAGTGCACGGACGCTTTTAAAAATATATTTCTAAATGTGGCTTTGGAAACAATGTGTAATGGTATCCTTAAATTCAACTCGCAATATTTCCTTCTTTTTTTTACGATCGCCGCACTAAAGCAGCAGTAAAGGATTAGTTTTTATGGCGATTTTTCATTTCATTTTACTTCGAACGCCAATAACGAGAATGCTTATATTAGGAATATCTGAATCGCGTATTGTTTTTTTTTTTTTTTAAGCGTTTTGTCTTGCTCTCGATGATCCCGCAACAACAACGGTTAATAGGTAGCATGCGATTGCGTATACGCGTAATTTTTAATCGAACGAAATGCCATAATTTGACGCTACAAGGAGTGAAAATGAAACGTAAACTTTTGACACTGTCTTTAATTATGAACGCCCAATGAAGTAATGAAAATTATACGCGATGAGATTGGCGGAAATTCTAACGCGTTAATAATCCGCCAAAACGAGTTTTCAAAATTTAATCAAAACATATATTTCAGCAAATGCTGAAGCGTGAGCACGAACTTGCGAATTTATTAAGTAAAATTAAAACCATCAATGGGTCAGGGCGATTTTCAATTTAAAATACATAGTTGGCGTATTCCGTGCTGCCGAATCCGAGCTACTGTTTTTAATTGGTCTCTTTTTACGGCGAATAGGATAGGCAATTTTATTAACGCCAACACGGTGAACACGATGTCTATCCTGGAGGTTCGTTTTACTACCTACATACAAAGAAGTTTCTTTGCAGGTGAATGGTCGATTCTCACATGTCTATGAAGGGTTGGTAAATTTCACACACTGTACTAAACACTGCGTTTTAAAGGAATGAACAGAAATACCTAGTCCCATGATGAAAAACCGCCGTGTCGAAATATGTAAGTATGAAGACTAGGTACGAGTATCTAATACGTATAATTAATGGTGTCTCGAAGAAAAACAAATTGGTTTTTTGCCTTGAGCTCATAATACGTATGTTGGTTAAGTTTCGAACAGAATGAACAAATAGTTCAAAATTAGAAATGAAAATTTGAAACGCTGAAAATCAAACTTCTTCTATTATGAAAGACCAAAATTTTATGGTTAATAAAATTATAATGACGCGGAGCATTTTTCGCCCTCTTTTCAACAAATTTCAAAAATGAGATTCTAACACTTAAACATCCCGGGGGGTGGAGAAGGGCATTAGGGCTTTTAATTTTGATTAAAATTCAAAAAAAATTTCAAGGAAAGTTTTTTTGAAACCCTATGAACGGCTCTCAGTGCCCTTGAACTTGGCCAAACCCATGAAATCATAAAACATGTTGTAGGTGATAATTATGTACATTATAAGTAATTTTGCGCTATAAAAACGCAACCAAAACATAACAAAATTGTAAGAAGAGGTTCAAACAAGAGCCAATGTAAGCTTTTTAACAAACAATTTGATATAAGCATTTTTTTTGCCATTTTCACGGTAAGTTTTGTAGAAAAGAAAATAAAACAAATACCTACTTCGTAATACCTTAATGAAACATTTAATCTGACATTTCGAGAAAATTGGGATTTTATGTGAAACAATTTAAATTTTCTAGTTTGTTGAATATGTTTCAGTTCTCTTTGGAGAGTTGTGCGAGAAAATGTGCATATTTTCTTCAATGAATTTCTGCGCCAGGAGAAAAAAAATGAAGGTAAAAAAGCCTCTTATAGGTTCGTATAGATGATGTTCTACCGTGAGAGCAAAGCCCTATAAATGTTATGTACATATAAGCTGCTAATGAGGAAAAATATTTTTGGATGATTTTTAAAGGATTTTCACCGTGTTAATGTTTAAAGTAAAAACGAATGGCAGCGTAAAAGTGATGGATCAGCTCTATATGCTGAAATTTACAAACTAAATGCGATGTGAGTTGATTTTAAGGGTTCATAAAACCTTCGCGAGAAAATTTCTTGACTCCCTTCGTCTTCCCTTCTTCGAAATGTAGCATACATTTTCAATTTTTAGCAGTTTTCAACCACATTTTTTCAACTTCCAAAAATCCTAGACGTTTTATAGAAATTTTTAAAAAAGAAAATTTGAAACAGATCTCTGGCGTTTGCACTTTTGGTTTTCCATCGGTATTCGGTACTCTCAGTACCTAACTGTCTTCCTTCTACCCCTTCAAAGTTACATTGATGAAAATGAGCCGAAGAAATTAAATATCAAACAAAATTGCAGTCTGTATTGGACGATCAAACAGACTATTCTATTCGTTAAAGTGAACGTATTTTCATTGTTTGATCATTGAAATAAAACATCCGATTACTTCGATCAATCTTAATACTTGGCCAAGAAATCAACTAAGTAATCTAAATAGGTACTTAAATTATGATAGTGAGAAAATCGTGATTTTCAGCTTTTGTCGTTTTGAATAGGTGCTGACCTACTCGTATTTTTAGCTTTCCAAGTTCATTGTTAAAGAAAACTCTATAGCTCGAACATTGATCCACATTAATTTCTGTTTCTCTAAAAAGTTCTATGTAATTTAATTTGTTTCGCGCTTACCAAGTTCAGCTAGCATGAATATTTTTTTCTTGAAATTTGATTGACAAAGTTCAACAGCTTATTATAGCCTTTTCCAGTCGTACTGGTAAAAATTGCTGTTCAAATAACGATTGTATCAGTTAAACTTTCATCTCTGACGCGTAGAAAAAAAATATTACATTGAGGGTAACGAAGAGTTCAAAGTAAAAGAATGTTGATTAGAATTATAGGAATTTCAAAGTTGACGAGTTTAAAGTTATCAAGACCTCGCTTTGCCTCACTTCTTCCAATACAAATAAAAACTAGATACGCCTAAATTAAAGTAGGTAAACTTTTTTATTCTTCGTAGTTTAACAACCTATCAATTCCGTTGGATTTCTGTACTTACTTTCATTCGTTAAAAATTTGTAAAAATGGTGGATACCTACCCGTGCATGATGACAAAATATGGACAATGAGGCACCTACACAATTTTGAACGCATTCCTTTGAAAAATAACCACAAATATAAAAATTCATTTTTTTAGTAGGGAAATCTTTCATAGTTATTGAATGCATACATGGTATAGGTATACTTACCTATAGGTATAATTGCTGCGTAGACAGGGACAGACAAAGTCTACTTCCAAGAGATACTCTCACAAGTTAACAATTAACATGTAGGTAATAAATTAAAAAATTTTAAATTCATTTATATTGTAGGCCCACAGATTTTATAATCTTTTCTTACACGAAATGTGCTCAATGTTCATCTAAATTAGATATTTTCCTTCTTAAAAATATATTAAGTTCTTAGAGCTTTCGCAATGTTTAAAATATTCTAATAGAATCAGACATCTATATAACAAATCCCTCGAGAGAAAAACTACTTCACTATAGACGGTTCTCTTTTTTTCCGGCTGATAATACTTCGTTAATAATAAAATAAATGCTGACACCGTGTAATAACTGGAAAATCTGGAGTTTTTCGAAAATCTCTCGTTTATTCTTCCCTGATTCAATCAATTTTCATAACATTACTTATTTATCACCTATACATTTTTCCTACTTTGAGTATTTATTTGCGTAGTTATGCCTACCATATGTACTTATGAATCGCTTAACAAGAAAAAAAAAACGAAGTTTCGAATCGAATACCAACCTTCCAAACAACAATAAATATTTTGTACGTAGGTATGACATGAAATGAAACAACTACATACAAACGTATTAGCTCGATCAACATGTATTTTCACCAAATTTACTCGTACTAGGGAATGACTATATCGTAAAATCTACGATTGCTAATCTATCAAAGGGCTTAACAATATTATAACTCCAAGTTTGACTATTTATTTGTTTAATAAAGTATTCTGGTATGATAAACATACTAGCACGTTTTCTGTCAAGTCATCAAAAGGTTCTAAACGAGGTTTTCGGTGTTTACCTACGACATTCAAACTTTTATTTACACAAGAAGTTATCGTTCGATTTCAACTGCGCAACTGTTATCGTTAATGTTTTGAAGTCGAATGTACTATAGGCCTAATAAATATTTGATTTTTCCCTAAAATCATTTGATTTTCACTTCCGATAGGGAATTTCTATCTAGATGATATCCACTATCCAGAGATACAATTGTACGTAGGTATAAATTTTCCAGATCGACGAAATGTGCAACTGAACTGAAACAATCTCATTTTTAATTATTGTAACAAAAATGAATTAAAAAGTACAAGTTAGTACATTTCATGTAAGTAGTGCATGCCTCAAGAGGATGGTTATGTTTGAGGGTAATAATTTGTAAACGAACGAGTTGAAATTGGAAAAAGCAATTTAAAATTTTCACCTAGTTTTCCCAAAGGTTTGCAGGTGCAGTTTACCATCGAGTACCTACCAAACTAGTTTCTTTTTTTAGTTTCACTCATAATTGGTGCCATTAATATGTTTCGATTTCTTAATGATTAGGTATAATTGTAACCTGGTACCTATTCGACTAATTTCATGCATTATTTAAACCGGTAGCAGAGTTTAAAATTATTAGATAAGTAGGTACCTATCAAAAAATATATTTTTTAAATTGAAAATTTTCTTTGAAAACTACGAGATTTTTAATAAACTGTTTTCAGATCTGATTTCTTTTCATTTTCAATATTTTTCAAACATGCTTACAGCCCACTTTGTTGGATTTTCAAGTTTATCTCAAAAACAGTTGAGATTCTTATCGAATCGTTCTAAGGTATAGACACAATTTTTGAGTCAATATCCCCTACTCTTAAAAAGCCAAAATCATCAACCAAAATGGATGAGTGATCAAACTGAAAATTTTGGATGGAATCTTTACGACAATTTTCAGCCTAACTACATTATGAAGATAAAGTTCAAAGTTATCTTGAATTCAAGGATCTCATCTAAGTAATCAAATTTTGATAATTTTAATTCACTTCATTTTTTTTTTTTAGAAATAATGTTTATCCTTTTTTAATTTTGAAGATAGATAACATCGATCTGTTGTTTTTTTTTCTTTCATTGACTCGGTACCTAGGTATAGGTACTTGCGGTTATATTGAAAATTTCATCAGACACCCTATTTAAGTATAAAGACTAAAAATACGAGTATTGCTTGAGTGGGAGTAGTACATAGATATGTACTTTTATGATAAAACTCATAATAACAGTAACTAACAATTAAACTGGCAACATAAAATAAAAATTAACCCCAGTTAAATCATAAACAAATGCGAAAATTGACCCTTTTAAATTTGTTTCTATAACTAAGTACGTGTATGAATACGTGTAGATATACGTACACTTTTGAAAGCTAAGCATTAAAAAATTCTTCACGCATACTAATTACACAATTTCTGCTAATTGAATTTTTATACTGGTCACGGTTGTAAAAGTACAGTATTCCAGTAACAGATGTTACGGTTCACAGGACTTGAAAATATTTTGTTATTTAAAGGTGACGAAGCATGAATTGCAAAAAAAAGGCCGGATTGTAGTACGTTTTATACGAATTTAAAAAACTGGTGTCCTTTCGCGTGTTTTATGAACGGAAATTTAATTTATTTTTTGGTCCGTTTGTTTAGAATAAACTGTGTATAAAAAACATGCAAAAAATAAAACACCAACTCTTCAAAGATATAAGTATATATTTGGTTACGGAAGAACGAAACCTATTATTCATAACGTTTTAACGCTTTGCATCTTATTTTTGAACGTTAAATCGAAATAAGATCTTTATTGTAAAAGGGTTTTCAATGTTACGATATAGCATATTCTCTTTTTTTCTTTTCTTTCTTTCTCTATTCGTTTTTTTTTTTTTTTTTTTTTTTTTACATATTTTTCGATTAGTCTGTTTCACTTCATGATTGATAAATAGCTTTTGTAGGGTAAAAATACGAGGCTTAACTGCGACTGAATTTTTTGAACTGGTGTTTTGACGTCCGAAATAAAGATAAATTTTATTCAAGCATATTTATGCAAACCTCCGTTCGAACGGAGGACGGAAATTCACAAATAGCAAGCAATATGGGCTATGCACTGTATCAGTATACATATAAGATGTACCTAAAGATAATTTTTTATCCAACAGCTGGAAAATTTGTACATTACAACGATATAGTGAAAGATGCGATGCTGAATTCGACTATATACGAATAGTAACAACTGAAATATCTTTATCGTATAAGATTTAATAAACGAAAATTTCTATTTATGGTGTATTTTTTTTTACCCCATAGCTCGTTTAGAAAATTGCTTTCCACCATTTTACATTTTTTACGGTTGTAGAATTTTCAAATTGAGTAATACATCGGGCAGTGATGCTGAATTTATATTTGTATCATGTGTTACTGGCTGGAAAACCGCAATGTGACTTCGTCGAGATCGTCTTTCAATCTATTTATAAATAACAAGCGGCCTTCGAAAATTTTACCCATGAGAAAAAATTAGGAAAGTGAAATAAATCTGCTAGAATGCGGTTCTAACTTCCAGGCAAATGTTCCATTAATGTCATTTCCCGCAGAGTAACGTTTTCACTTGAACGAGAGGAGAAGAGAAGGTAGTACCTATCAATTGTTTATGGCGTACATAAAAATGGAAATCTCGCAACAATTGTCAGATTGTTGAAATTAACTCAGTCACACCGAGATGTGATATTTTGTAACATTACCAACCTGTTTTTTTTTTTTTTTTTTTAATTCAAGAAGCTGCAGGCAGTGACGTTGAATTAAACGGAAATATTTTTGTTCTTACCTATTGCTCTTTTAATTCTTCGGAGATTCGTGGTTGATTGACCAAAGGTCAAAACCAAACATTGTTCCGAACACTAAGTACATAATACATAAAAAATTCAATTCTTCAGGACGTTTTTTCAGGAGTTTGTTGTGTAATATCAACTATTTTAAAGAAAAGGTTCACAGCATTCGAAGTTTTCAAAAGTAAATAAAATAGGTACTTATTATAGGTACTTAAAGTAGCCATTGCGTAAGTAAACTTTTAAACTTCGCTTAATCAGCTCTGTGTAATGCATTTTTAGAATAATTTCTCATATTTTTGGGGGGATTTAAATCATTTTTGATACACTTTTCAACAATTTGTCAACGAACAACTGCTATTCTTCTTTCTTCAAACCAGTTCCTGAAAAACTGGATGCTTCAAAATGGCTTAAACGCTCGACCCATACAACCAAATAATTTGGAAGCTCGAAAAGAAAGATGAAACAGATCTGCATTTCAAGTTAAAAGTTATCTACTCTGAAAAATTTTTAGCTTCGGAGGGGTTCCTGGAAGGGAGATAAAGAGCCTCAAACAGAATGAATTTTTGAAAAAGTCGTGATTTTTCACTTCAGTGTCTACCCAACCTGTTTTTAGAGAAACTGCCCTGTTCTACGGTATTCGAGATTCTGTGTCAACCTAGGTCATTGTTATCAAAATCCAAGACCACTTTTATGGTTCTCATCATACTGAGCGGTTGAAAATTTGCGAATCGCTTATTTTGGAGTACCTACTTAAGTTAAATTCGTATTTTTAAAATATTTTGTTCTCGAATACGTATTACTCACAAATTTATTATGCCAAAACATTGAAAAATTTCATTTCTGAAACTCGGGAAATACCTATCGGTGAAGAAAAGATTTCTTCAAAACGCGAATTTACCCAAAAGCGATTTTCCAATTTTCAATCACTCAGTAACAAACCCAAAAGTGGTCTTGGATTTTGATGGCAATGGCCTACAGGTCATCGCAGAAATCCCAAGTACTACGTACTTATCTCCTGGAAGTGCACCATTTTCCCAAAAACCGGTTAGGTAAGGTCAAGAGTGAAAAAAACCACGAATTTTTTGAAATTATCTCCCCTACAGGGATACCATCCAGATATGAATGTTTTCATGTGTTACTTTCAACTCAAAATGAAAGTCTTCACTCAATTTGGTGAAGATCTTCCGACATTTTTTCCCCCTAATGCACCCTAAAATCAAATTGTAATTCAAATTTAGCATTACCTAAACCGTAAAATTGGATTCATAGCTTTTTTTCGCCTATTGGTGTCTTTTTATTATTTTGATTAATTTTACAAAACTGATCAGAATCAACTCCTTAAAAATCCAAACATACCTTTTCGAATAATACTAAGTCACAGATATGTTAATAGAGTTGCATAAACAGTTTGCCGTAAATACGATGAAATTCGGGACGAGATCTACCCCGCATTAAATATTTGAAAAACTCCTAATTATGAAGATTGTAAACGCAAGAAATATGTAGGATCAACTCTCTATATAATTATCACAATAAAAAACTTGTTCCTTTCTTTTCATTTTGTTTTGCCAAGAGTGTAAACATTTCAAAATGTAAAGTTTTACCTTAGAAGACATTAACATTTTCAAAAATCAAATTACTGACCAATGTTTACCATCGGCTTATGATTCAGCATATTTGGAATATTGAGCAAGCCGGAGCATTAGCTACGTACCTACATCGTTTAATCAACATTCCTCCTGCAAAACATTCATTTTTTAGTAAAGATACAAGATGAGAAAATTTAACCTGGTAGCTTATCGCAGTCTGAGAAGGCTAACAATACAGGTTTTCATATAGGTATACTTATATTAAAGATTGATTTGTGTTACCTTTATGAAAAAGCATTCCGGAAATATACGACGCGAACAAAGTCGACCTATTATACGGATGAGATTAATAAAAAGCGAATACCATAGGCTAGAAAGAGGTTACTCCTTTCGTACCTTTATTAATACATATCTCGATATTTGCGCCACACAATTGCCTCGCTCTCTAATCAATAGATAGTGCATAACAGAAAAGCGAGAGCGTTACCACCCTGCTCCAACAGAACTAGGTTAGCTTTGAGAAGAAGAAAAAAAAATATATTTGAACCGATGTTGAAAATGAGGCTTTTAAGGAGATACATTTGGTAGGTAGTTTTTCAATGCGTTGCTATCATAGGCACATGTCAACGTTGCAAAGATATGTATTATGATACGTGACCGGAAAATTTTTCACATCCCGATGCCGAAAATTATTCCCAAAACAAGCTGCGATAACGACGCGACTTTCAATACCACACACGCCATCCGCCATCCTTGAAACTTTTTGCGTAAAATCGTATATACGACAATTAATGAGGTACTTATGGGAAATCATATATGTCACCTTTGTGGGTATACTATGTATAGATATAACATGATACGGTTTCTGCGTGCTATATTTTCGTAAAACGCGAGAAAATATATTAGGCCCGCGTACCTCCTCCACTTCGTAGTGATATAGGAGCGAATGCATGAAGCTTAATTGATCGGTGAAAAGAAGTTTAAGCTAAAATAATGGTATTATTATTCAAAATCAGAATCAGGCCTGTTGTAAAAGGATAATTTGAACGTATTTAACGTTACAAGTATTGTGTTCATACGAGAGGTTAAAAACAGTTCAGTCTCTTCTTTTTTTCACCATTTTCGAGTAACTATACGACAAGAAGACGACGATTATGAGAGACGCTTGGCGAAAATGAGTAATTCTTGCGCTTATGATAAATTGTATCATTCAAAAACCGTAATCTGTGACAAAAAGTTAGCTCAATTGTACATCCACAATGCATTTATCAATGTTAAGACGTTTTGCGTCATTTTGTTATAATATTTCGTCGAGAGTTTTCTATCTCTCAGCACTGCGCCTTCGCATTTGGTGAGATTCGTATATCTTAAATTATCTACTCTATGCGTTTGGAAACGTATACTGTGGCTTAACATACTAGATTTTGGGTACCTACCTATGCTAGATGTAAAAGTATAAAAAGGATGCCTTTTTTTTTTTATAAAGCACGATCGCCATTAATGAAGCGTATCACGAGCCGGTTTGCACCACGTCGTGTAAACCCTGCAGTAGGTGCTTTTTTTAGTGTGTAGATTAATGCGAAACGTAGGTAGGTACCTATTAAACACCGTCATTATGCGAAATATTTACGATTTTCATGTTGAAAATCATAATTTAGGTGAAAATGACAATATGACCAAGTTATACGCATCGCTAACTAATGTTGAAAATTCCCCTTTCTGTTTTGAATAAATAACGTCAACAGAGGTCGTTTAATTTTTGTGCAAAGCTTATCGGAAAATTACCTTTTGAACGAAATTGTCTCGTCGCTCGCTCACGTTCAAAAACACAACGTCGATGTCGTAATTTGCCAAGTATTGAAATTTTTTAGTCAATTTATTCGCCAGAATCATCAAATAAGGCCATGTTATGTGGGTGCGACGACGACGGTTTTTCAACAAATGTTATAAAGCTTTTTGCCACAGTGTCACTTGTCTTGGGTAATCGCGTTGAAATGGAAGAGCAGCAGACTAAATGAACATGTCGTGTGATGTGTATTTCTCCCTCCCTTCTCTCCAAATTAAACCGTTATTTGATTAGTATCGTCGAGATATTTTTTTTTTCTGAGTTGTGATACGACGCTTCAGAGTTGTACCACTTCTAAATACTTATCAACTAGATACACCAAAAAAAAAAAGATTTTGACTTAATGGTATATGATTTTTCTCAATTTTTGGAAATAGCATTTATATAGTAGCTCAAAATTGAAACACCGTTGGTTTTATCTCCTAGTTCATTCGAAGGAAAAAATTTGAGGGAGGCTTTGTTTTTTCGTAATAGGTATCTCGCAATAGATAGGTATGTACTTGACTTCGAAAAAGTACATACGAGTATTATAACTCCTCTGCTACGAATACTCGAATTAGCTCAAAACTAATTTCATTGTGTGAAAGAGCATTAGAGTTTTCTAAAATTTAAAGTTGAACTTTTTAATTGATGGTTCAACTTTCAAAACTATGCTGAAAAAAAATCTAGACTATTATCTTCAAAATGGACATTCAATGGAAAAAAGCAACCCCTTTTCCAATTTGGGGCAATAAAACTTCAAAAAATTCTGAAGTCATGCGATGTAGGTACCAAATACCACGTTTTCAAGGATAGGTAGCTATTTAACACGAATTTGACCTTGAATACCTACAAGTTTGTAAACTTGAACTTAATTTCCAAAAAAAAAATACTTGAAAAATTATTAAAAATTGTCATCTCTTATTCGATATTTACCAACTGTGTTTAATTTCCTATTCACAAAAAAATGTTTTCAATTTTTCACGATTTCAAAATAGTCTGACGCACTAGTGATTTCAAACCTCAAATTCCAAAATGATTTTTTCCCTTTGAAATCGAACACACATAGACCGTACAAAGACTCGTTTTTTCGTACCTAAAGTTCGATCGTTAGCATTGTAAGTATTTATTCATTTTTTTTTTTGTTTTGTTTTGTAACATTTGGAGTTTTTTGAGGAGAAAAAACTTCTATAGATATGTACCTATAGGTACTTAGATGAAGTGCATTTTTTGTGAACTTTTTTTTCTTAAAAGAGGAGCGACTCGAGGAGCCCACCTCTGATTTGAACGGAAGTGCTACTTTTGGAAGTACATGGCCCAAAACTCCCACAACCGAAATTTCAGCTACCCAAATAATTTTTCAATTTTTAGAGAGGTTTGGAAAATTCAAAATTTTTGGCGACTTGATGATATTTTTCGAAACAAAATACATAATTATGTTTATTTAGTGAAAATTATGGAAATAAGTTCTAAAACTAATAATACCTCCCCCCCCCTCGAGACAAATATCATCGTTACAAGTCATTCTAGACTATTCAGCACGATTTTCAATTTTCCTGGAATTTTTGAATTCTATTATGTTTTTTTAGAACAGAAGCAGTCAGTCGTAAAAAGTTCAAAATTTTTTCTACGAATATAAAATAAACAACTACGTACTCAATTTTTAGATACCCAAATTAATTTCGACTCTTTCGGGAGAAGCCGAAAATCGCCCTGGATGCTCCGGAATAACAGGAAATGGTGAAATTAGGTTCAAGGAGAGTTGATAATTCTGGACTAATTTTCTCCTAAACCATACGTAAATTGAAAAGGTCAATTTCGGATTCATAAAAATTCGCGAGGAATGAAATTGAGAACCTGGAATTTTGATAAAGAGAGATTTCAGAGCATGTTCCTTTCAAAAATTGCAGTACCATTCAAATCGAATGTGGACACCTCGAGTGGCCGGTTGTCTTGCAAATCAGATCTTTTTGGTGAAACGAGCCTAAGAATTCATAATCAACAAAAAATAGTTCAACTTACCTACTAAGGATTTTTACCTTCGGTAATTATATTTGTAATATCCAATGGAAATTTCGCACTCACCTAAAACAAAGAAATAAAGTAGATAAAATAAAATCATTTTCGTTATGTTCTAAATAGACGACTGCTACCTAATATCTAACCAACTTATTTACTTATATAAGTAACATCAACGAATGTATACGACACACCACCTGGTAACATAAAACTTCGGTTCGGCAAGTCAACTAGATAATTAAGTTTTTCTTTTACAGTATTTGGACGATTTGCGAAAAATTAAATTTGAAAGGGTGAAAATCGTCATGCAATTTCCATAAAGATGAGAAAGTTTTAGGGGTGGAGCTTACTCAATTTTCAAAACATCAAGTAGGTATAGAGTACCACAAATCAAAAATATCTAGAGCCCATCGAGTGTTTGGAGCAACTTCGACGTTTAAAACGAGAACCTACAAACAGAATAATACCTTACCTACCTACGTATCATCAAATAGGTAGGCATAGAAAACTACTGCTTTCGGCTTCTACGAGTACATAAAATTACATTTTCGTTCTATGCTTTCAACCTTCAAAAATTCGCATTCGTTCGCACAAAAAATTGATTTCATTTCAAATTCAAGGTTGTCAATTAAGTAAGCCAAGATTTTCAGAAATTCTCGCCACGAAATGTTTCATTGGAGCTGGCGATATTTGGTGTAATGGTGTATCGATACGACGCGATTCCGATAGAATACAAAACCAACTTTTCCGCACATATAGAAATTATACGACAAACGAAATGAATTATCACAGTTTAGCGTGGAATCCCTAATACCGCGTATAAAATACTTACCGAAAACACCATGTAAAACATTTCAATCGATAACAAGGTGTTACGTGTTCAAAAGGATTAGGTAGAAACAGAAACAGCGAAGTGCAGAAACTTTTGATAGTTCACAAAACTCAGTGCTATTCTCTCGAAGCAGCCAATTTTCGTAGAAAAAATTACTTAGGTATGCTTAAATCTCTATAGTATAATCATTTAATCCCGACAATACTGCATTCAACTTTTGCTTCTTGGCATCGCATCGAATAAAATTAAAATTCCTCGACGTACGAGTACACTTACTCGCTTTTAAAGAACTCCACAAATATTTCCCGCAAATATATGAGGTGCCGCCAAATAAAACAAAACAAAATCAAAATATACAATTGTTTTTGCTATATGAAAGACCGCAAAAACAAAGAAAAGAATCTTAGCAGCGGAAAAAAAAACCTGAATTTTATTTATGAGATTTTCGCTCAACTCGAAACAAACAAAAACTTGGAATTAACTTCATCAAAAACAAAAGCTTTAAAAATGTATTCTTATACTACGTATAAAATGGCGTTTTTTTGCATTCGATTCGCCTTACCCACGTTCTCGCCAACTATAAATCAAATACTTCATACGTCGCGAATCCGCCAGATGAAGTTGGCGTTAAAAAATTCAATTTATGAAAGTTTGTTGAACATGAACGGAAACGACAAATTTCCTTCGCTGAGAAAAAATCTAGTAAGTTACACAATACGCGTACTTGTGTGTGTATATGATTCATAAATTTTCGTTAAAATGCCACATAATGACTGGTCATTTGAAAACAAATTTATTGTTCTTAATGTGAAATGCAACAGCTCGAGAATTATGTATTTCGTACTCTGTGATTATAGCAAAGACCGCACACCGAACATCAAACGTGGAAATGGAATAACAAGGTGTAGTACCTAGATACTGGGTTGGTATATAACTTATACTTAAATATTAGGTATATCTAATCATGTGGGTTCCTACTCTGCTACATACATCTAAATTTATATTCGTAACACACATCTCGATTCTGAAAAAAAGGTGTATTAATTCGTAGTAAGTTAATTCCGAATTCGGAATACGTCATATAAATAAGTTATCAACTCTCCTGTGCATTGAATATCGACTAAGTATATGTACCTAATCTAATAATAATACATGAGCATTATGTACCTATCTGTGGAGGGTGCATATTACACGCCTATTGTTGAATATGCACGAAAAAGTACCCACGGTATTTGCATGAACTAAAATGAAACCTCATTTTCCAATTCGCCTTTACTTTCAGTAACTTTGCTGAATTCTGATTTATTAGGTAGGTACGTGATTAATTTTATAAGTTAAAGATTGAGGGAATATGCGTGATTTCATTTGCTAAGTATAAAGTAGGTACTTGAAGTGTAATAACGTTTATTTTTTTGCAGGAGAGTGAGTATAGGTTAGAGAAGGTAGTGAAAACATGATATAAAAAAATGATCACATACATACATACAAACTTCAGTACAAAATACTGAAGTTTCTTACCTACCCAATTTTATTATGGACTGTCCGTAGAAAGTCAAATAGGTAGGTAGGTATATCATGGGACGCTTACTTTTTTTTCATATCTACAGGGTGCCCAGAAATATCGAGCACCCCTAAAAAAGTTTTCTACTAAAATACTTTGGTTGGTCACAGTGAATGACAATAATGATAGCACATGATTGGTTGTTGGACTGGAGAGATAACATTCCACCAATCATATGCATCTATTTCACATTGCCAACGTATATTTTTAATGAAAAACTTTCTTTGGGGTGCTCGATATTTCTGGGCACCCTGTACAGTTGATATAGTGGGGTTAGACTAGACTGCTAGAAGGAATTATTAGAGTAATTTTCTCCTAAGGTGGATTTATCAGAAATATTCCTCAAGGAAGGAATGTTTGCCGACTACCTGACTAGCTCTAGATTATGCAGCTTTATCTACCTCAATGCACTCATTGAGAAGTTGCAATACTATAAATAAAGAAAGACTTCTCGAACCAATTACTTATGAGGTTTTATAATATTCAAAAAAAAGTCGGTTTCATCACCTACATACGCAAAATATCTTTGTTTATTCTATTTCACGTACGAGTAAGTAGGTATCTAAGTATATCACTCTTTTTTAATATTTTTGACGATGAGAAAAGATACGCCGAAAGTTCAGCCCAGATGGTGATTTATTTTTTGTCGTGTCAAATGTACGTATACTTTAACAACAGTTGTAGGTTAAAGAAGGGATCATATATAGATAATGTTTGACTTCCTTCTTTCGTTCGCCCTCTTTTGGTAGGTAAGACAAATTAAACAAAATTGTTGAAAATTTTCTCATCGAAAAATACGCCATTATTTTCAATTGGTCAAGTAAGTATATCACGGTTATTAATGCTATTTCAAGGTATTACGTCAATGGCCCTATTCTTTTCACAACCTGTACTACTATAGGTAAAGGTGCGTTCCTTTTGGGTGCATTCAATCACAAAGATTTCGCTTGTCTTTTTCACTAACTGGTAAAATACCTCTTACGCTTTGTAAAGCTCCAATTACGTTGCTTCCTTTTAACGATTTTTTTTTTTCAAATGTTTCGTAACTTTTATTTTCAAAAATGCGCGATTATTATTTTTTCTCCAACGAAAAGAAAAGTTGAAATCACGACGTTGCCTCGAGTACAATTACGGCAGGAAAATCGAAAATACTCATATTAGTAGGTATTTGCTATCGAACGTTGAAATATGTATCAGATCCGTAAGTTGGGAAAATTGAAGAAATTTTTCCAGCTGTTGAACAAATGAAGTGAAAAGATAAAAAGACTGAAAATACAAAGCGAGATTACTCCGTTAAGTTCTACGCTCCAAGTTTATGTTTTCTTTTTGATAATGCGGCCACAAAACAAACCACACAGTAAAAAGTTTTAAAGTATAATTCACACAAGTTCTGTTTTATCGTCGTCAATTTTTCACAGATAACATGTTCGAGTCGACTTTTCTTCAAGGTATATATGTGCTATATAGGTGAATTTTTCCCGACTTTAACGCCCAAGGGTGATTTTTTTACCGCGTTATAATTACGAGCTAATAAAACTTTCAAAAAATTTCCCCAATAGGTACGTGTGCAATAAAAATAAAGGAAAACTAATCGAAAAAAGATGTTTTTTAGATGACTGGATCGTTTTTTTTCTTCTTTCAGATGTTGGTGTTGAAATAGATAATGGAAGACATGGCCATGTACCTCAACAGCCAATTTCATTTGGTAAAACTTGAGTGTATGTGGGTAGAGGTACCTTAGCTATACGTGTACTGACGTATCTTTTATGAAGAACGCTTAGATTGCCTAATGATGACTTTCATTAAAACTAATGGATTTTCGTTCAAAGGAAAACATCTTCACAATCTTAATTCAGCTCGGCAAGATATTAGAAAAGTAAATGGATAAATCGACTCTTTACAAATGAAAATGTTCTCGCTAGATTTAATTTTTTTTTCAAGGCAGATTCATCAAAGCTATCGAAATCAACTCAAAATTTGCCATTTGTTGCACGCTACGAGTACATACGTGTCTTCGAATCATCATCCAGATTGCCATTAAGAATGTGATAACATTTTTCTTTCAGTTTTAAACCTATTTTTCCGGAGTTTTGTTCAATTCTTCAAGTATCCAATCAGTTAACTAATACCTAAGCGAAGGCAGTTCTACAAAAATATGATTAATTGGCTAATGAATTTTTCTTAATTACGGCATTTTGAAGATTTTTTTTGCACAACACCGAATAAGTAGTAGGTACAGTACAAACGTAAAGAAGATATAGGTAGATTCAATCGCTTATTTCTCTACTGAACAAAATGTTTTTTAAAGTAAAAATTTTGCATCTCTTAATTTATTTGCTTGCTTTCGAACATGACAAAAAGTCTAATAATATACGCAATTACACTCAGTTTGAGTAAAGGACTTGTAGAATTTATCTTTCGGTAAATTTTTAATTTTTTGGACCTTTTAAAAAAATGATTTTTTCACCCAACATTTGATATGCTCGAGTGCCAAAACGTTTGACAGAATAATTCATTAAAACAACTTTCACGTTATCAAAACCGCTTTAGGCAGTTTCCATAGTGGTGTTTATATCGCGCTATTAAAATTTCAATCGCCGTGAAAAAAGATCAATCACATAGACCTTTTCAAGTTGTGTACATTTTTAAAGAATTCTTTGGTATCTAGATAGAAAAAATTATCCGAAATTTCGATAAAACGAACACTTCCTTCAGTGACGAATGATTTATTATCGCGTCAAATGAGAAGAGTTACCTAGAAAATTTAACACATTTCAGTTTAAACGTTGCTTTTCAATTTCAACGCTGTCACCAACAGGGCAGTAATTTCCCCAAAATGTAGTATAAATCTAGTTGATGAAAAAAAATAGATACTTATCAAGCTCGTAGAATTAGAAAATTTCGCCTCAACGCCTGGCGCATTATTTTTTTCAACGTGCTCTATAAATACTGTTCGAACAGTTCGTTTTTCATGTACCATCGCGCCGATAAGTTTCTCAGCGTTACGAATGAGTATCATGGGAGTGATATCGAATCGAGTATTATTTATTTCAACTTTTCCAAATACTTTCCGACTTAATGATTCGGTTTGATAATTTTTTTTTTTTTTTTTATCACAGGAAAGAAAAAACCAACACGGTGTATTCACACGAGAAATAGGACTTTGGCGCCACAAATTTAATAAAATTCGGGCAAAATTATAACCCCAAAAAACTGCACATAAGTATAGGGTATCTGTTGAGTGGATATATTTCACCTCGCCAGATTTGGATACTGGCTAACCGAGTAATATTGAAAAAAAAACTTTGAATGAATGTGTATCCTATCTCTGAAATCGAAAGGAAATGTGATTGTCGAAAAAAGCTAATTTTAATAAAATTTTCTGACTATATACAATACAAATTCGAAAGGAAATTTCTTTGAAAACTTATGAATTTCGATAATTTTTTTTTAGCTTTGCATTAAAGTTGACTTTAAGTTTCAAATCAATTGTGAAAAAAATCAACAATATTCAGAAGGAAAATCATTCTGGATGCGATTAATTGCCTACCAACTACTAAAAAACCAAAAGTACCTAAATTTTGTAGTGATATGAGTAGGTGTGTTGATTCAAAATGAGGGGACTACGCAAACGTCAAGCAGATATTTGAAAACTAATCGACCTTGAATTAGTTCGAATCGGTAAGGATTGCCCTTTAGAACTTTCAAAATTTAGGCGGTTGGAAGAAAACTGAGGCCGATTCGATAATTTACACCTTCTTATTTTCACTTGACATTTTTTTCTCATCCCGAAAAATAATTTTTCTAATATTACTTTCTGCGCATAGTAGGCTCTTACGTACCTGAAAAAAAAAGAAAAAAAAGGCCTGATTATGTGCAATTCAAACGGAGCAATGTAGCGGGAATTTTAAACTTTATGGAAGCGACCAACGGAGCAGCGCAGGTATCAACATGCTCACTAATAAAATTACTCCACTCTAGCATAAAAGTGAAGTGCAATTGTTATTATTGAACAACATTTAGGAAAACCTTTTCCCAAAATGATATCCATTTCGCTATAAAATATGATAAAAAGACTACGGAACACCTGTTGTCGCGCACTCGCAACAGTGTAACGTACCTAACTTCCTACAGTTATATTTCATATGATAAAACACATTTATGATTATGAAATAACCATTTTTTCTCAAGCGAAGATGAGGGTGATGGGATTTGTTGTCTTTTTTACGATTGTTAGTTCTTTATAAAGCTAAAAATCTTCTTTCGCTTTTCATGCGACAAATAAAATTTTATTTTCTCGATTACACATGGCAAAAGTTTATGATAACATTGAAATAGAATAACTTCTATCAATAAAACGCTGCGAATGAAAAAGAATAGAAATTTATTGGCTTTTCGCGAATTATGAAAGTCTACAGTGCAGACTATTAAATCGATTAGAACTAGCCTACATGATCGTAATTTTTGTGTCGTTTTTTCCAAACGCATGTATTATTACTATAACGAATGAAATTATTAGGCAATTTATTTTTATTAGCTTACAATATGATAGAAAATAAAATTGATTCTATCAACGAATAAAAATTAGCTATACTTACAGTTACATCGAGAATGTAAATTGAACAACAAAGCAACGAAACAATTGAAGAGCAACAAGTCAACCCCTAAACTCTCATTCAACGCATCGCGAAGTAGGTACATACTACACAAACACATCTATTTATCAAATTGAAAATAAAGTAGGTACCGATAAGTACCCGTTCGGCCTACTTAGTTAAACACATCTGAGAAAGCTTATATAAAAGGAAAGATTCTGAGAAGAAAATCGATACGAAAGAGATGCAGAAGTAATTAGTTAACATGGACTGATCAGTCACGTAACATTAAAAAAGGAAATTATTTAACTCACGCCACGCATTGTTGGCAACCCTTCAACACGACCACTTTTCCCAGCGTTTATCAACTGCCAACGCCATTTAGTAAATCAACGCCTCGAGCCAAACTTTAATGTCAAAAAGTTAATCGTATAGGTGAAACGACGAGAAAAGGATATCGAGCTCTTATATACATATCAACGTGCAAAACTGACATACGATACTCTTTGCCAGCCTCTTCTGAAATAATCAATTATTTCATTTCATAGACTTGTTTCCACGCCGTTAAATTTAAATTAAAATTTTTAAAAGGGTTTTCTATTCCAGATAAAGAAAGCACTCGCACAGGCACATATTTTAAATATTTATTCGAATACGTTTTACACACAAAAATGACGCTTTCAATTCTTTCCGACCTTACTCTCTTTTTTTTCCTTCCTCTTTTTCATTTCCATTTTAACCAAGAGTTTTTTTTTGCGAAATAATATAACGACGTGAAAAAGCACATACATATAACACGATTATATATACATAGCTTATGTCTTCAGATAAACACTTCAAAAATCTTCAGACCGTAAATTCAATATAACAAAAAGTTGAAAAGTTTTTAAAAGTCGTATGCTCAGTCTATGTCATTTGACTTCAAAGTTTTTCAACTTTTCAAAAAACAAACCGATTTCTCAATAATCAGTTTTTTCCTACGAGAAATAAAAAAATGTATTCTCGTATGAATACGCGCAAATATAGGGCGCTCTAATAAAAAGTACCCTTCTATCAATTGTAATGTAAGCAACTTGGTGTGATTTATCATGAGCCTATATGCAAAAACGATTCGAAAGAAGTTATTCAATGAAGCCGAAAAAGTATAAAACTTGATTTCTTCATTTCTTCATTTTTTTTCAGTGATTAAAAAAGACTTATGCCATCTCTTCCTCCACGAGCTCGAACCCCCCTCCCCGATTTTTAGTCACATAGATAGAGAAAAACGAGGAGAAGATGATGAGTGCATACTTTCTTGAAGGATGAACGCATGTTAGTGTGTGATCATTTCGAATGGATTCAACATGATATGTATCTGGTCGATGACTTTTGCTCAATGCTTTTTTGAGTTCATCCTTCGGACTACGGAAGAAAAATCTTGAAAATAAAATAAAGCGGATCTTCAATTTTGGTCAAATCTTCAATCAAAAATAAATGGGAACATTTTTGTGGATATTGGTTACTTTTGATTCAATTTTCTAATCCGGCCCCTTCAGCGCTTTCCACCACTAGCTTCAAATTTTAACGAAAATTTAAAAATTATATGATGCCTTTTTTTCGTTATGTTCTTTATGAGACTGATTCGTATTACGATTTTCGAATGATTTTGTTCATTTTACCATCTGTTTCAAGGCTCTCATGGCTCTTACTGACAGTCTCAATTGAAAATCTGTGGTTGAAAGTCAAAATTTTGTAATCAGTATCCTCAAAAATGTGATAATAGATGACATATGCCATACAATTGTTCAAGTTTTGTTGAAATTCAAGGATGGGGGCAGACTCGCAGAGGCGTACGTTGTAGTAACATGTAGTTTTTTCCATACAAAAACTAAAAAAGAATCAGAAAATAGGGAAAAAAATGATTTAACGGAAAAAATTCAACTTCAGTAAGTAGGTATCTACTCATTTGGAACCCTTGATCAAATATTAAGATGAGTTGTTTTTGAATTCTATTCGGATTTTGAAAAAATAGGATTCTCAAATCAAATAAAGTCAAAATCGACTCTAATAGAAGGAATTTATGAACAAAATTTAGCAAAATCGGAAGACCCAAGTGAAAAATTGTGCAAAATTTCCTTGGAAATTATCATTTTGAGCTCGTTATTAATTTTGTACCTATATACATCATTCCTAACAACTTCAGCAATGGGTACCTATTTTATTTTTAAACGATGGAATTTAAAAATCATCTCAAATTGTTATTCATCCACTTATTATGAGGTAATAAATTCGATTGTAACGGAGCATATTTGCACATTTCAAATTAGTCTTGAATATTGAATTGTATATTTACTACAAACATATCCCCAGAGGATACCAATTATCAATAATTCAATTGCAATACAAACAAAAGAATATACCTACTCGTAGTTAGGGGGAATTTACGTTGCATAAGGTGCGCTTCGTGTTTGATATTTTGCCGATCTCGTCATCGCAGGTGGCTAGGCGCAATAATTACACAAAATTTTGATATAGGTATCGTTTTTTTTTTGTTTGAAATTTTACAACAAACGACGTATGAATTTTAATAAACGCAACTGGTGTTTAGTAGCATAATTTTTTTTTCGCACTTGTCAAAAAAAATTCCAAGTTCTGTTCAAAGTGGACCAGTCATTCTATAATAGGTATAGGCGAAATATTGGACATTAAAACGTCGTGCTGTGGTCCTAAGTAAGATAGATATGATGAAAATCACAGCGAAGAACCAATTAGTGTAGAGAGACATTCGACCGCACAAAGTTTTAACAAAGTTAGATTCCAGTTGAAAATTTTCAGTAGTATTTTTTCATTAGAAAATTCATTGGGAAATCAAGATCGACAATTGGTCATTTTCATTTTTCAGATCCCATCCTCTCCACCGTTCATTTTTCTAGAATTGTCTTCATCGGGTGAGGTGTAGATTACATCGAGTAAAACTAACAATAAGTACTTATATGTATCATATTTTTTGGTTAGGCGGAGATATGAGAGATTCACACATATGCTTAAGGAAACTTTTCATCAAAATTAAAAATAACGCAAAACTGCATTTGAAAAAAAAATCTTAACAAAAATTTAAGCATTGTTATTACGTTCACTTTTTACATTAGTTACCTAAACGGCAAAAAATGTAACTTTGATGGAAATCCGTAAGAGAACTTAACAGCAATTTTTCCAAACGAATGCACTGAAATTCTGATTTATTCGTGACTGACAGTACATAGATTGACAATGAAATAATACATATACAATAATACTTCCACATATGATCAGCCTAGAACAACAGTACGTATAATCGCATATATATTTTTTTCATTTTTCATTCAAAACGAAGGCTTTAAAAGTTCAACGTTAATTTTAACACGGGTCATCAGTATGATGGATGTGTTAACCTCTTTTAGTGGTTGTTTTTTAAAATGTTAACAACATCATGACTGACATTGTCCGGGTTTTCGAAAACGAACAGTTTATTGTTATCGCCGCAACTGCCAATTATTAATTTTCGCGCAATAAAACGACCGTCTGTTTTATCACTTCGTCACGTCTAGTTTGTGAAATCAACTACGCAGCATAAATCATTTTTTTAAAAATGGAAAAATTTCGATTTGATTTTACTCGCTGATAAAGTGAAGCATCTATATCTACCTACGTAATATTCTCGGAAAAACTCATTTCATTGATTTTCTTTTTATCCGCCATTTTAGGATGTACCTATACGAACAGAGGAAATTATTTTTACACTGATATTTTATAGACACCCATAGGAAGATAGAGAATAGGCAAGTGCATATTATCATTCAGAAATATAATATACAATCGCGATACGAATAGCTTGTTGAAATGTTTTACGAGATTATCGACCATATATAAAAGTCATACGGAAATAGAAACGCACCAGATGATGAATGATAGAATTTTTTTCATCGAAAAAAAATAGATACCTATATCAAGCTAAAGCATTAACCTGAATTAAACAATGTTCAATTTTCGTTTTCTCCATTACGCCATTATATGTATAAAAATATCCATTCGTTTTACTTACAAAAATAGGTATGTCTATAACCAAAATAACTAATTAGTTAATTACAAACAGTACCTAGATACATATTTTCTAAATCAACATTTACCTCACGTCAGCTGCGTGCGATTTTTTTGTCAAGTGTTTTTTCCAAAACCATGCTCATCACGAATTGTGTACTAGATGTTTTTATATGTACCTATCAATTTCAATTCCATTTTTAAAAAAATTCATATGAAATTCCCAATTTTATCTAATTAGTGCTAAAATGCAGTGTGTCCTGACAAAAAAACTCTTATCAAAATTTTTGCATTTGTGTCCTTATACATCATCAGGACTGCATTAAATTTGACGTCGTTCATGAGGTAGCTCCACCTCAAAATATGTAGTAGTTGAGATACCTACTTCTACACTGATTACTCCTTTCATTTCAAATGCACGTAATTTTATCGTCAATTTTTTTGTAGATCGTCTCGGGTAATATTTATCAAAATGTATTCGAAACATTTTCAAATACGTGGCATTTTCGATCACCAAGATACTTATGTGTATATCTCGGTGATATTTTTTGTTTCTCGTACCTGATTATGCATTCTCTAATGGGACCCCCTGTATAAGTAGACAAACATTGTAAGGGTACGCAAAAAGTTTAATTGCCAAATAATTTTCAAATACGATTATAAGTATGGTGGTAGGTATAATAAAAAATGTAATAATTTTTCGCAAGTAAGTAATACGATTCCACGTCAAATATTTTAAACGATTTGAAACTATAGCTGGGATTTATGTGACATTACATTTTAATTTTGCCAAATCCAAGTCATCAAGAAATAAACTTTTTATATCAATTCGTTTCGATAAAATAGGTATTTGCAAATTATTACGTCGCAAATACAAATTTTCCATACGTATAAGATTAAATGTGCAGTTCCATTAAAAGAGGAAAAATTTACTACACCGGATTATAAAAACTTATTCGAGCACCTGCGACTCGCCTATTTAAAAATTAATGAAAATAAAGCTTCCACGATTTAATAAGTACGAGTTGGTAAAAATGAAAAAAAAAAAAAAAAAAGGAAAAAAGGAACTTGGAGTTATAAAACCTTTAAATTCGAACAAATGCAAAGTGTGATTTTTTTGCAACGCCACTAAAAAAAAAATTAAAAGCTCTTTTTCTCACTAATTTTTCAATGTACCTCTCAAATTTCAAATTAAAAAAAGCACTCTTAGTCAAGAACTCGTTTACAAATCGATTCAATTTTTAATCTGTAATGACATTTAATAGTGAATTTGCACACTTCGAATAAAACGGCGAAACACAATTACTTTAAAACTTTCAATGGAATCGAAAATATTGGAAAATATTGCGACTCGACGTCCAACAATCAAGTTTAGGCGTCACTGCAACTCGTTACAAATGGAAATTCTGTTTCGTTTTTGTTTTGTTTTTTTGTTTTTTTGTTTTTTTTTTTTTTTTTGAAAAAGTAGCCTATAGGTACCTTTTTTTTAGTGTTATTCTGAATACATAGAGCTTCTATACTACACGACGTATATAACAGTGATTTGAAAATAATAATGATATAGGTACGTGATACCGCATGCTACACAGGAACAGTATAGCATAAATCTGTATGGCTAAAAAAATAGAACGCCACGCTTTAGAAAAAGTGAGTAAAAACAAAATCATCATCTTTTCAAACAGCAGGAAAAATTTTTCAGCCACAAACTTTAAGTTTGGTATGTACTTTGAAAAAATTAAAGTTTCATTTCAACCTCTAGAGCAAACGGTCTTTTCAATTTGCTTCAGCAACCAAAATAAACATGTGGTGTCTTGTATAGGAACACAGGACGCACGTACATTAGCAGGCATCAACACATCTCTTTAAACAAAAAGTTACGAAACTAATTCGAGTTAAAAAAGACATTACAATAACGAAGGCTTTGCAAAGTCCAACTTGCTTCGTACTATAAGCATCAAAACGCACACTTTTGTTTCCAGTTTTTTTTGTTTTTTTTTTCAATTCCGAAGTAAATCTAACTCGTACAGTACCTATACTAAAAATGGCTTAGGTGCACATAAATGTGGTTAATCTATGTTCAACAATATTAGTAATTTAATAATTGCTAATGAAGTAAATATAATCATGACACGAAACAAATAACTAGCCTACACAATTAACCTACCTAATGAAATCAAATCGAAAAACAGATTCACACTCGGTGGTAAATTAATTTTATCACGATTTCCTTAAAAACTCATTACTAAAATTACAATTGAACAACTTTTAATTAAATGATACCGGTACGTTCTGTCGGCGAAATCTTTTTAAATTTCTTTTCCTCATAGCGTAATAAATAAAAGGTAATTCATTGACCTTTATTTTGCTCAATTAGCCGCAATTTAAAGTTTCCTCGGTGATTTACCTACTGTAACATCGTTCTTCGCCTTATTTGTACGAAATTACGATAAAAATTTACTCGCTGTTAAATAATCTCTTACGTAAACATTTTACGTGACACTGAATTTTTATAGTTTTAACACTGTGAAGTTACAAAACCATTCTTTACAACATGGACAGCGGCTAATGAATTGAAGTTTTTCTTTTTTCATTCGACCGTATCAAAGGTGTAACTTGGAGTTGTAAAAGTTGTTGTCGTTTTGGTGTATCATGCTATTGAAATGTTTTTGCTCGTTAAACTTTCTCACACGTCTATATGTGCAGTATAGGCACAAGTTGTTGCAAACACGTGGGAATATTTTCTTCATAACTCTGGACAGATACTTATCTACAGCTTTTCTTTTTCTTTTTCTTCGGTTTGCTATCAGTTTCGCAAGATGCAGACGGTTTGAGTTTTAGAAATGCCCATAGGTAGGGTAAGGTACTCGCTCCATAAATGCGAAGAAAATTTTCTCCTAATTTAAGATAGAACGTGTGCAGTGTATGATCACTTTTCGTACAACGCGACGGTATTTGTCTGCCGATGTGAAATATTTGGCATTTGATTTTTAAAATTTGATCATCAATATAAGGTAAAGTACCAGTTGTGGATAGGGGTCCCGGTTGTGGATAATCGTTCCTATGGGCTAAAAAAAAAAAATTATCGCTCGTATCTTTTTCTGTAACATTTAATCATTTCCTTGCATTCATGACAACATGAAAATTCACCCATGAAGTCTATGTACAAAAGCATTGAAGTTTCAAAATGATAAAAATGCAGATTTTAAAATTTTTTAGAAGGAAAATTTCAATGATGGAGAAAAGCGAGTCAAATATGTAATTTTTCATAACTGCGGAAGTTTTTGGATAGTAATAAGATGAAATAACCACCTCTGCATATTTTTGAGAATTTTTGATTTCATTTAGTACTATTTAGAGCAGTCTTTGTCCGCAACCGGGCCAGGGGGCCCGGTTAGCGGATAATTGGAAGTTTTTAAGATTCTCTACTAAGAAATGAAATATTCTTGATTTTTTTTTTCCTCCCAAGTATTATGTAGTTCAACAGTTACACTACACAACAAAATCAAAAAAATTTGAAAAAAGTTGAAATTTGGGCTTCTCAGAGCATGTTGAAAAAAGTATAACCACAACTGGTACTTTACCTTATGTACTGAACGGTTATCAATTTGTGAAATACCTATGTACCTATATGTAACAGTGAATTTTTCTTTATTTTATTGGACATACAGGTTTTTCAATTTCAAATAGGTACCTACAGCTACTTATGTATTTTTATTAATTTTGTTTTTCAATAGGTATTCCGTCTAAAAAATTACCGAACAAAAAAAAGGATTCTCCTTTCGTTGTGAAATTGTTCAAAATTTATAAAAAGTAATGGAAGCGAATTCTCTCCTTTCTTAGTATCAGCTGTTGTATATTAGTTTAGGGTAATTTTTAATATCCATTTAGGTATGCATGAACTCAATATGGGTTGCCTGGCTTACAGTTCGAAGGAGTCATTTGAAGATAGGATACGCTGTGTGAAGATATAGGTAAGGTATACTGAACTGGGAAGGTGGAGAATCTTTTTCATAGAAGTATTTAAAAGTTGGGCCAGCTTTCAAAAATTTTAGCTTGGTACGTTGCTGAAATTACGGGTATAAAACAACGGAAAGTATCAAAGATACTTACTAATAACTTACTGCTTAAATTCCCCGAATTGATCGATTTGATTCCCAGAAAATTACGAATAAATACCCAAATTACAGAAAATATTACATATCAAAAATCAGGCATTGTTTTGTGAGTATTTACCCAAAATTTCAATTTAGTAAGGAACATTCATTTTCGTATATTCGAATTTTTGCCAATGTTGACAGAAAATTCGAACATGAAATATAATCGATGAAAATCAGTCAAGTACGCCACGTCTTTTGTCATATACCGTGATAAAGGAGGACATAAGAATGAATGTGCGTTTTACCCTATACCTCGCACGATACGTACCTACTATACCTACGAGTATAAAGTGAGAGTAACCCCTGAAAATGAGAAATAGTTTTTATTTAACGGTAAACCGTATACCCGCAAAAAATGTTTTTCGCGGATTTTTACGGCATCTCATATCAAAATCTAATTAAACTGAGGCGTCGGTTAATAATACCCTATAATTAACTTTTTTATTAAAAAAAAGAGTATCCCCTTTTTCCGGATATTTGAGTGCAGAGCGTATAGTTTACCCATCTTTTTTTTTCGTTTGAAAACTCCATAAAAGTGATTTTCTCGAAGTAATCGTTTTTTTGTAATATTTTGAAATGTATTTCTTATACTTAACTCTTGAGAATGGTTTATTATTTTTGAATAAATAAGGATGAATTTTCCCAAATTATAAATCTTTTTTAAAAAAATTAATCAGGTGAGTCAAAGTCTGTGTTAACGAGCAGTATCTATATAGGCGTTCCCTAGGTAGATATTTGAAATTTTCTGGGAGGAGAGTATAAGATGCTCAGCTGTGAGCAGTGAAAATTAAAACAGATTAAAAATATTTTTGGGCACACAATTGGTATAAGTAAGTTGTACATTTCATCGAATAAACTATTATTATCCTTCAATGTGAATTGAGCTTGCAACTTTAAAACGGTCGCAATTGAGTGGGAAAGAGGTCGATTTTGACTATTGAGGGCTGAGAAAAATTTTAAGCTCACTTTGGAAATTAGCTTATTTCATAAGGGAAAATATAATCTATATGTATGACTTGAATTTAAAAACCTATACGTACGTACTTACTTGACAATAAAAGGCCTCAAAAATCATCACACATCACGAAAGGTTTTCAGAAAATTACCTCTAATTTCGATTTTTCGTGCCTAAAACTCTGGTCCCCCCTCTCTCCTTGAGAAAATCCTGGCTACGCCACTGAGTACCTATACCTACCTACATGTATTTAAAGAAATGACTAATTGAGATGACCTACTCAACAGAAAATATAATTCTTTTTCCATTTATTAACCTAAAATTTCGTGACCAAAACAAAAATTAAATAAACAAAACTTGAAATAAATAAACAGTCAATTTAGCACAACGCTTAACTAAATTTTTAGTTTAAAATTCGATTATCACTTGGAAAGTTTTAAAAGCATGAATAAACAGATTCGTCGAGTTGGCCAAATTAACCAATTCCATTTCATTGTTCGATGCAATTCCATCCAGTAAATTTAGCAGTTCATAGTGGTCTCGATGGAAATTAAATCTATCTCATTGAATAATAGATATATTTTTACTTAAGCGAAAAAAGAACCGGATAAATGATCTTTTTCTTATTTGAAACACGTTTGACAAATTTATTTAAAAGTTAACAAGCGACGAAGTTATTTTTAAAGTGCAACTAACTGGTAAAGAAAACTTTGCAGTTTCGATTTTTCCTTCAACAATTCTTCTTTCTTCCATAGGCTGGTTGGTGTGCTGAAGGTAGGTAGTTGAGTTCTTTTATATGTAAGACCCATTTTAAATTTTTTTCAGCTGTATCATACCCAGGTCGGTTTTCAAGTTCGATAAATAATTTCTTACTAAGCTCGGTGGTTTTGTGTACTCCTTGAAAATAGGTATCTACTTAATGTTTGAAAATTAAAAGCCTCCCAATTTTTGGAAAGCTAATCCCTTTTCTCCGATGTCTACGCTCAACTTTTCCCAAGTTTAAAACTTTTGTATAATAAATGGGCATGCGAGTATTCGAGTGTTGATTTTGAAATAGGTAGCAAAACATATAAATTTCACATACATAATAAAACGTATTTTCATTTTCAAAAAAGCAATACCGAGCAAAATTTTACATTTTTTACCCTCTTTATGTATACAAACTATGGATACGTATAGTAAAGAAAGAACACTATAATATATTTTATAGTTACTCAATAAATTCAACAATATTTCGTAAAAATGACGCACCGACGAAATGTTTTAATATATGTAATTGGTTGAAGGCATAGAGCTGTTATAGGCTATAGGTAGGTACGGAATATATGTTTACTTATACATTTCAAAATTACATAAAAAGCAATAAATTTATAATTATGTTCTTAGGCTTGTGGGCGGAAGACATAGTGGAAACACATTATAGGTACCTACTACCTACCTACAGTTGTAATGATATATCGCTTACAGTATCTCTCTAAGAATTTAAAAAAAAAAACAAATAACTGCTCTACAAAATTACACGACGAATTTTAGAGGAAATTCGTGCATTCTGAAATATTAAACTGTTTAATGCAAATGAAGCTACAAAGATAAAATATTCCAAATTCATTACAATTTTTCACCATTTTCTCAGTTTTAATGAAAGAGTGTTTCTGAATTCTTGTTGAATGAAATAGACATTATGTCGACGAATATTTTCTACTTTTATTAGACTATATGCGCTGATGAGCAAACTAAATATTTTAATCAGTTTTTTTTTTCAATAGGGTTGCCAAACATTGTAGTTTTTTTCCCTTCTTCAATGCATTGAACTATTTTCTCAATATTTTAAAAATTGAAACGATAATGAATAAATTTGTACATAGAAAGTACACGGCGATAATAAGTAATTTTTTACCAACATCAATTCGCAATAAATGATTAAACGTGTCTAGGTAGGGTAATTGAAAACCGGCAGTTTGTAGGTACTTACAGTAAGTCTATTGTCGCAACGATACAAAAGGGGCGTAAATTGTATCATTTAAAAATATAACGCCGATTCAATAGACTTGAAAATTTACGTGCCTTATGGCTTGGGTTTTCTCTAAGACCCCAATTTTGGACTCGCTAGTTGTGCTTTTATCAGCGTGTATTATTGGTTTCTGCAATGAAACGATAAGAAGAAAAACGTAAAACGAGAAAATGACAAAAGTGCGGAAACTAACTCCAGCTGGCTTTTCACTCGAAAGCAAATAGCATAAATGGTTTTTTTTTTGCTCGTGACCATTTTATCATCAGCGCAATCGTCTTAAAGATTCTAGACCCACCTATAGCAACTTTTAACCGTGGCTCCGTAAAATCTTTGAGAAAATAAAGATTTGGAATTTATAACCGGAAAAGTTAGGGAGTGACATGAATATTGCTTTTATAGCGAACAAAGTTGTTTTTTTCTTCATTCTTCAAGTTTTCAAATTCTTTTTCGACTTAAGCTTTCAACTATTTTTCCATAATTTTCAACTTTTTTACCAGTAAGAAAAATATCAACTCGTAAACTTGGCCATCTAAATGAGAAACAGTTCAGCTTACCTTGTTTTCCTGATTGTTGTTTGGCGTTATCTTTCTTACATTCTTCGTCTTCCTCTCCTGGTATTACAATATCCATATCATCGCCATTCATTCTGCAAAATAATAAGTTTTAATAAGGACGCGACTTCAATACAAAAGTGCAAAAAAAAAACTTTTTAAAGTTCTCTGGCGACAGAAACGTCTATCTAACAACAAATGAGATTACCATTCGTCTGTCAAGACGAAGCAAGAATTTTAAATTTTTCAAAATGAACTATAAAGGTAAGTACATGTTTCTTATAATATTTTAATGAGGCCTCGTCAAGTTGTCAACATAATTAGCTGTAATTACAAACTTTTAAAATAATTTACAACGTTTTACACTTTTCAAAAATTAGTGTTCAGAATGAAGCAAACATTTTAAACTAATTACTTTTTTCCTAACACCGAAGTTTTTTAGTTTTTTTACCATCATCCTTTAATTACCATTCTCAAATCAATATAGGCAGGTATACTTTTTCATTGATTTAATATCGAAAATGACTACATGTAAATTAATGATAGAAATATAGTGTACCTACCACACCTTTATTGTGTTAATTAATTATTTTAGTAGGTATGGGTAAATATTATAGGCACTTGATTCTATCATCAGTTTTGAACTTTTCCATTAGAATATTTTATTTGCACATTTATATGGTTTTATAATCCTGATTAGAGAATTTCCAAAATGAAAGAAGATATTGCATTTTATGGATTTAAATGACGCAGCTGCCACGTAATATTTTTCAGCAAGCATTTTGTGCAGTTTTTTGAAATATTTGGGACCACAAAAACAGAATTTTTACTTTTGATATCAGAATTGTGTCTCGTGGTATGATTGAAATAAAATTACGTCGCCAGTATATGTAGCATAGTTTTCGAGCATGATTTTGTCTTTTCATTGTTTTTCAATACCTAAACCTACTTATGTTGATATTTTTATAGGATTTATGGGTAGGTAATTTCAGAGAATTCGACTCCCTATAGAATCCTCAGTTTTTTGGTCGGATGATTTTTTTTCATTACAGTCTCCATGCTCCTCTAAAAAATGAGCAACATAAATATGACTACGACGAGAGATTCTCTCATCAGAAAAAAAATGTCTACGTTTGTAACAGAATAGCTCTATGAGACTCTGTAAGAAATTTGGCCCATAAAAATAACTCGAAATTACAAAATAGGCCACGGCCTTCGGTGGTACGTATATAAAGACGGCTCTTTAGTCTTTTCAAATAAACTCGCTTGTTTGAAGCGAATGAAAATTTCAAATTACATCATCTAAACAAATAGAAAAGAAGCAGAACAACGATTATTCGGAATTTTACAATTATTCGAATTACGTAGAATTTCATCTTGTGTATCAAAACCACGACGACGACGACGACGACGTTGGATACGCATCAGCATCATCCTCTAGCATAAAAACCAACAAGTTGTCTAGCCTTTGCAAAACTCAATTAAATACGACGAGACTCGGTTTTTAAAGCAAGACTATTTTTCATAGAAAAGAATAGGTTGCCGCATCGGCGAGGCCGAACCAAGAACCATACATAAAACATAGTAATAATGGCCTTTACAGGGGTTTGCGCGTTGTTCAAACGTTAACGAGTCTCCTTTCAATACGAATAAAAATCTTTCGGAATCGTTTAACAAATGAAAGTTTCATCGGTATCGAAATTAATTATACGCGGTACTCTGTGCGTTGAAAAAGCGCCCCGATGCTTTGAAATTGAACAAAATAACTGATCATTAGCATGGTGCCTGTTAAAACCCTTTCACGTGATCAGATTAGGGTGCTCATTAAATCAACCGGCTGTAATGAGAAGCGACGAAGGAGATTATTTTGACCGAAAATCGTAATAAACCAAGATTTTGCGTTACGTGTTCACTGTTCACATTGTTGCGGCGGATAACGAGTTACATCCGCATTTCACTGTGGTATGAAGTTCGCTGCACGAAGTTAACAGAAAACACACGCTCGATCTTAAGTCGAGCTGGTACGATTCTACATAGAAGTTTGATGGTTGATGGAAAGCGTATCAGTTGCGAGGAAATTTAATTAACAGCAATCCTTTACATTTCACCGAACTGGTGAAAGAAATGTTCGAAAATATTTCTATTTAGAGCTATGAAGTACAACTTACCTATATACATACAAAGTACCTGCGTTTGGGTACCACTAAGCGCAATTCAAAACGTTCAGGAGAAAGTGGTGGAACTACCACAAAAATATGATGGAATAACAAGAGGAAAACCTCAGATTTTCAAATTTATTTTTTGATTTTATTTTTATTTTAGAAATACGTACCTAGTTCTGATTTTCAATTTTGTGAGAAAAAATGTCAAATTTACAAATAAACTTCGCACACTTTTTCGGATTTACTAAAATTACCTAAATTTTCAATTGAATTTTGTAGAGAAATTTTTAAAACAGAAGAAGAAGAAGAAGTTGAAAATGCTCTAATGATAAATCCTTTATAAGAAAATAATGCGAGATAAGCTGCCTACCCAGTTTGCCGTAAATATGTATTTTGAAAGTAAATGTTGTAAGTACGAGAAGTTGCCTATCCAATTTGCCGTAAATACTCGTACGTATTATTGTGTTTTAACCACGGGTTTCATGAAGAGGAGATGAAAATGCGCTTTTACAGAGATGAGTCTGTGATCTCCTTTCTTTCATCATGTTGATGAATAAATTGAAGTTGACTTCGGAAAAATTTCTTGATCAAGAAAAGCGACGATCTTTGCATTTTTAGCTGGAAAATCGAAGTTGAGCAGGGTATGAGGGTGATATTTACTTCTTTTTTTGTCCCATATAGTTTTCAAATTTTCTTTCTTTGGATTTGATGAAACATAACTAGGTATATAGGTAAGCTTCATCCGAGTTTTGGTAATAAAAATTACAAAGATGTAAATAATTGATCTCTTTGAAGTAATTACCAAAGACTAAAAGTACCTACTAACACATTTGAGACGGACGTTGGTAAAAAATTCAATGTAAGTAATATTAATCGAAAATAAACCTGTTCAATCAACGTCGCTTTCTACATATTTCGAGCGTTTGTGATTCAATTATCCGAATTCGCTTTCCTTCATCACGCGTTAAAATTGTCTAGGTTATTGTTTCTCCTCCAATCCATCGTTCGCGTCATCAATCAAAATTTTATCTACGTTTTAATTAACGTTTGTTCTTCAGACAGTTTTAAATTACAAACACCTTTGCCAGCATTTTGCCGATTGGGATGCGTGTAGCATCCTTTATATACCTGTACAATATGTGTATGGTAATCTATTGTACTTACGTATGTGTATAGCCAAGTTATACGGAATGGAGAATCCTCCCGCAAATTAATATTTTGGCATAACTAACACATAATCTTTCCTCTTCAAATGTTTCACATCTCTATTTATACGGTTTTACGACAATAAGCATCTTATATTCGTACTGTATTTTAAAATCAATAGTTTCATATCCAACCCGTACATTAAGTAACCCAGCATAAAATTATGCTTATACCTATTCATTCGTGTGAAACATTAAATATAATACCGTCGCTGAAATCAGTTTCTCGGTTTCTCAATTATTGTATGTATTATAGTGTAAGATAACTTTCTAAACTTTTATCAATAACTTTTCACTGCAGTTATACTCGATTCTCGTTTGGCACGTTCAATTCTGCCAAATATATAAGTGTATGTAGAATACAACAATTGTCAACGATAAAAGGAAACAATACCACATAAATGCTTACATTATTTCTCAAAAATTTTAATCGAGTTCTTAATTAAGTATCGTGACTTGTACCCATTACTTGTTTATTTTCATGCTACAGAAATGAGTTGATTTCGAAAATACGAAAAATGGTCGAATTGATTCTCAACCTCGATCGTTTTTACTGATGTAAGTTATCTACGAATTGATTCCCATCTTGTTCCTACTCTTGTACGGATTGAATTTGCAACAATAAGAAAAATGCCAAAATTTGACATGAAAGGCCAAAGGGCCAGATTTTGGCTCCCGAGTGGCACTACACAGAAAAAAATCAAAGACTATGAAACGTACCTACTGCTCGTGAAATGGAATCAATCTACTTACAGGCAAAAACTATGTGGGGATCGACTCTCACCAGTCCCACGACTACAAATTTCAACTCGCAAAATTACTGAAATACATAGGCTATAGATCGAATTGGTTGAACTTGAGAATTTTGTAGAGATGTGTTTGAAAGTAGCTAACTACTATCCAAGTAAAAAGTTTTCGAATTGAAGTCTGCCTGGTAGGCTTATTGAATATGCGTTAATTTATCATGTTGAAGCCCACTCATGTTTATAAATTACTTGAACAAATTAATTGGATGCCACGAAATGAACTACGTAGGCTAGTTAAAAATACGTAACATGCTATCTCGGGAACTGTTTTTTTGAAAATATTTCAAAATGTTTTTTTTCATTTAGGCGCTGGATGTTTTGCTTATCAAGTACATACTTGAAATATTTAGGCAAATTTCTGGTAATTTCATAATATTTGTAAATCCTTTGAAACATTTCAATTCTAAAAATTATGCCAAATTTTTAAAAATTTAATGAAAGGTGATAAAGAGTATTCCCAGGTAAGATAGGATAAATGGCCCTGTTCCCAGATTTGGAAAATCATGATGGATTATTGTTGGGTACCTCGGATCAACTTGTATGAAAAAATCCATTGTAAGAGTTTTGAAAATGCAAGGAAAAATCCCGTATAGTATCTAACTAAGACATTTCATTTCCACGTTAAAAGCAAGAAAAAGGACATGTATATGGTCTTTCATTTTGATTGAAATTCATTAAACAGAGTGGCATATTGATGGTTACTATCTATTGTGTAACCGTACAGTCGCTCAGTTCGAATTGACATATTTTTTGATCTGTCCTCGCAAACATCTTCCTTGTCCTTCTCCTCCCCGATACCCATAAACACGATGAAAATAGGTACCAAAAAATTGAAAATAGCGGTTGACGCGTGATATGTTGGTTTTTCGAAGACATTATGAGTTCTAATGTATGCCTGAATTAAAACCTCCCCACCGCCCATGTCTTCGCAACATCCAGTTTTGATACGTAGAAAGATCGAAAAATTATTCAATAGGTAAGGCATGTTGATGAAGTAGGTAGGTATCTACCCGAGATATGTCAATAGTGGTGGGTTTAATTTTTTCAATTACTTATCCGTTCTTTCAAATTTAAGAAAAAAAATTCCCTTTTTGTTGCTCGTGAATTTACTTGTGTGGTGTGAAAATGTTCTGTGCTAAAACCATCGGAACTGACGATTTTCTCTTAAGTACTCGATGAAATCACCATCGAACAATTCCATCCATTCCCTGATTTATGTCACAACCGTGTAAATTTCAAATAAATGGATAAATTTACACATTACCATACAATAATACATAATATGATCGACACTGATTGTTCAATATAGTTGGAAAATTGTATACATAAACCTAATTCACTTTTAAATACAAATCTACCTACATAGAAAATAGGTAGTGTTCAGTTATCCCACAGGTACAATGTCAAATGCGAATACATCACGGAAAACATTATTAAAACTAAATAGGTCACCATTCACCTAATTCCATCATCAAAATCAAAATAAACTAATGAAAAAGAGGGAAATGAATCGTTTAGGTATGTAATTACTTTTTAGAGTTTTGGAAAAAAAAAAGTCACACAATTCGGTACCATAAGTATTACTATGTAGGTATTTTGAAACGCTGTGAACTCGAATCCGACATTAATTTTTAGCTAAATTGAAAGCCGCTCCGACAAACTATCATTTCTACAGCTACGATACCAATTCCCAAACCGTTTCAATCACATTGGATGGCGTGCACAATTGCACGATTCTGCCTCGAATAATAATGCGAAATGGGCAAAAAATTACCACACGTGGTCTTTTTTTTAAAAGAGTAAAACATGACAGGTAAGAGTCGACGATACAGACATTTATTTATTTAAAAATTATATCGCGATATAAACGTTTGCTTTGCCATTGAAAAATGAAAATCATCTTCGTTTTAAAATACCTTGTATTATATACCTATCGATACTATACCAGATACCTACGTAGAGAGAAAAATAACGAAAAAAGTCTACCTCCGAGTGAATTCCAATCGATATTCGCGATAACTCTTGACTGTTTAATGATATTAATGACCAACGTAACCACCGGAGAGAGCTTTTCTCCGTGTTATACACGAAATACACCCTTTAACCAATACCTATACATGTTTATAATCTCATCTAATCTAGTCGGGTATAAGTCAATTTTTCCAAACAAAAGATTCAACTTGAACATGTGCGTGCACAACATACTCATTTCATTCGATCAATTTCCTAAATACAAATACAATTCGCTATCTGAATTTGAAATTATTGTGGACCGAAATACTTGCAGAAAAATACCAAAAAAGGCCTATGTTTTTGATAAACCATATTATTTAATCGGGTATTAACTTCGGTGTTTTACAATAAATCAATTAGGTTAATTTATGTATTGTACGTAATACTGAACAATCTTTAAGAATTTGCACTGTTAGTAAAATAGTAGACAGATGTACCTACTAACTACGTATAAAATCGTCCGACCCTTGTTAGTGTAGCACGATATTAAATTAGAATCGATGATATTCTTTGCGATGAATTGTCTTCCTGTTGTAACGTTCAAATTACCTAATAGAGATGAAACGTGATTTTCCTGTTACACATTTAACATCATATCGCGTAGCATTATGTGCATACATATTTATGTTAAAAATTAACGACTGTGCTGGTTAATATGATTGATGATCAACTCCTGGATAATGTAAACACGAGTATGCCTCTTGTGGGTACCAAATACCTACCTACACCAATCAAATGCCTACGTACAAAAAAAAACGAAATATAACCTTCATCTTGACAAGAAATCTGATACAGGATGTTTCATATAATCATAACCATAAATGTGATACTCCTCTCAATGTGGGTGAGTAGACAACCTATTTTGCAATTACAAAATTTTTGTTTTTTTGTTCACGTATTAAGCCATTTTGGGTGAGTTTAGGGATCACAAGTGCATATCCTATGGAAAATGAATTCTATAAAATTCTATAAAAAAAACATTGAAAATTTTTCAATATAATTTTATGTCCAGAATGTACCTATAAAATTTTATCAAATCTCATATAATTTGGTTTACTTGGATAAAATTCTATCAAACTTGCATATTCTTTTGTTTTAAAAAATGATATTTAATTAGTAAAAATGGTCTAATTAAAGTTGAAATGTAATTTTCGCCTAAAATGTAGAGTCCTTATGTTATGAGTATTGATATTTATCGATAATATCGACCCTTACCAGTATAGAACGGTATTGATACTAATCTGTAGTATTGAATGAGTATCGATATTCACGTTTTTATGTTCTTACCTCCATTATCTGCATTTTTTTTGGTTTGTAATTTGTATTTGAGCATCAATTTTTGGTGTTTATTATGTACCTAAGTTCTGTCCAGAAAAAAATTACGTTTACATTATCAAGTTCTGTCTGGCTTGGCTGCTATTCATTCCCACATAATTTGAAATGAATTATGAGCAAAATAAGTGGTCATTCAAGTCAATTGAAAAGTATCGATACTTGAGGAAAAAATGATATATTACAGTAAAAGCTCGTTATAACGCTCTTCAAGGAACCGGAGAAAAAGAGCGTTATAAGCCGAAGCATGTTATAACCAAAAGTCTCGTTTTAACGCTGATTAGCGTTATACAGCGAATTCTCATTTTAAAGAAAAAGGCGTTATAAAGGAAGTGGAAACGTGAACTTTATTTTAAATTTAAACAACAATTCCAGTTCGAACTAAAAAAAATCTGAAATTTTACTTTGATTTTGAGGTCTGCTATAAGAGTAATGATTTTTTGGCAAAATTTTGCCATAAAAGTTTTTTTTGCTTTTTTAAAAATCAAAACTACAAAAATTACAAAAAAAAACCTGTTGTTGCGGCTAAAATTTTCAGAAAGTGATAATTTTTTACACATGAGTAAGCTTTTTTTTGCAACAAAGGGGGGTTTTGTTGTTAAAATTATGAAAAAAAATGTGATTTTTCCTGAATTTTAGAGCGTTAAAATGTGATTTATAATTTCTCATGAGCGTTATATCGCGATTAATTTTACATTGGTTTAAATGGGGATGTCTAGGAACCAGAAGAAATCAGCATTATATCCGAAAGCGTTATAAAGGCTTTTACTGTATATTGATACTGAAAATCGTTCAAAAATAATACCTCTACTAAAATGTAAAGTAGTGTAGTAAATTTCATCAAAAAAGCGAAAATTTTTTTTTTTTTAATTTGACTGCCTTTCATGGGGTTTGAACCTTCGACTTTCCACACCTCAATCAGTTATCTTAACCACTATACCACCCTGTTCCATGAATGACATGGTATTAAGAAAATTTATATTCTCTTTCCCAGGGTCTGGACTTGGAAAATTTTTAGGATTGTTTGATCAAATTTTATAAAATCCGGTAGATTTTGATTAAATTTGATCAAACTTGATCAAGATGAATATCTTGTCATACAGAAATTTTTTTCAGTGAAACAGAAGTTCATATGTAACTTTTATCCAGTTTTATGCAATTCTATAAAATTGGATAAAATAAAAGGATAACAAATTAACTAAGTGATGCATACTTTGATCAATTTTGATACGGGTTTATAAAAGTTGATCAAACAATATCATGTTTTATATAAGGTAACTTTCAAGAATATGTTACATCCAGCTCTATAAAACTTTATGCTACTTCAACAACTTTTACAAATCTTTATAAAATCACATTGAACTTTTTGTATTGTCTTACATCAAACTTCATCAAACTTTATCAAATTTCACAAATTTTTATAAAACTTAGTAAAACTTGGTGTGTTTACTACATCAAACTTTATCAATTTTTACCAATCTTTATAAAATTGAATAAAACTTCGTGTGTATACTTCATCAAATTTCATCAAACTTCATAAAGCTTTAACAATTTTTATGAATCTTTATGAAATTATAGAAAACTTTACATTCACAGTTGAAATCCACTGGATCTAATCAGATATAATTTTATAAACTTTGATAGAATTCTACAAAACTTTTCATCCAATTTGATCAGATAAGATCAAATTTGATACATTTTTATTGGATTTTAATCGAATCATTTTCCCATGGGTAAGTAATTAACTGATTCAATTTACTCTTTAATTTCCGTTCTGATTTTTAATTAAAACTATATTTTCACATACTCAAAAGTCAAGCCAGAGATGAAGTAGACTGTCCCGCTTTTTTACACTACTGTAAGTATACCTACTTTCTTTACTGCTTCCATTTACCATCATTTCCACTCTAACCTTTCAAGAACCTGTTTCATGCCATCATTCACTAATAAGTTGTAGAAGGTGCTCCTCATTTATGAAAAACACTGTTCATCAATTTACTTGTGCAAATACAAATATACCCATATCTAACCTGTTTCCTTTGTTTGTTTATTTTGCATAAAAATTCAAAACAAGCAAAATTTTTGAAATGATTTCACCATTTTCCTCATTTTTTGAATACTTCCTACATCTTTCTCGTTTGTCACGACAGAAACACTTTTAGTATTAGGCGCATAGAATAACAGTGTGGCAGAAAGGACAAAAATCTCATAATCAGGAGCAATATATCGCATGACAAATGCTCCCTTTTCAATTGCCAATGTTATGGTAATAAAGGATAACAAATGATATTGAGAAGTGAAATGTTGCCAAACCTATAAGTAAATCGTCCATAAGCCTGTTCAACCGTCAACATCAACATATTTTAATGTTACAGCCTTGCCGACACAATTTACATTACCTTCGCGTTGAAAAAATATTGCATCGTTTGTAGGTACGAATCAATTCGTTGCGTTAAAAGCGACGACGACCAGGATCGCAACGTAAAAAACTTCCAACCGAATACAATCTAAAAAGAGTGCGAGGAAAAAAAAGTAGTATTTCCTCGGCATCTCGGCGTTTTATAACAATAAACTCGCGTATTCATCCGTACTTGTTATCTCCATAAAAACAATTAGCTGTATAATCCAAATTATAAATTTTTGATAAATCGTTTTACGTCATAATACTTCCCCATAAATTAATATCATTACGCATTTTAACCTTAAATCAAACAAACAGACCAAGTTTAAACGTTAACGGCCGGAATGGTATAGCATTTATTTATTCTAAGGTCATTATTTTAAATGTCATTTTGTTCACTTTTATAACACTATTTACTCAAACGTCGCGTTTCCCGACAACCGCAAATTCCCCATCATTTTGAAATTTTCTGAACAATTATCGACTTTTAATACTACACGTTAATTCATTTTCTACGCGCGTACGAATGTACCTATTGTTTTGGATGTAGGTACGAGTACCTATACTTAACTAATAACTTGCATGTTCATCCATCGTGTTTCACAATGAAATCATTCTAATGGTAAATTGGTTTAAGTCCGACGTTGAACGCGAAAAAATTAATCTTTCAGTTAATTATTAATAAAATCTAAATTAGATAGATATGAAAGTAATAATCGTAGGACTGTAATGATCCATCTCATTTTCCTAATTTGTTCGTAATATCGAAACGATTTATCATTATTTATATAGTGTCTGTAGTTGCATTGTATAACTATGGAGATTTTTTTTGTTTCTCTGAATTGATAGTTTGATTTTTCGCATCGTTCAATTGCGTTTCTATTTGATTTCTTTTTCTGCTCGAAAGTTCTACGTTTAGTAAACACCAATAAAGCATGCCTGCTTGATTAAAAAATAGTCCCTCTCCTAGATATTTGCGCTCCCTTCCATGATTGCTTCTGGGAAGCGATTTTTAGATAGGTACCTCTCTGTGCTTTAAAACTTTTATCCCCTCTCCCTCACCCTCACCTTCTACCGCCGTAATACCCAAATCAACAAAATAAGTACCTACCTATACCTATCTATAGGTACTTTCTTATAATCAGTACCAATGAATATTACCTATTATTGATTTTCTTCAACACACGCCTCAGATACATCAACAAAACAGTCAAAATGAGAAATTCTGTGATGTTTTCATTAATCTAATTTTTCTTTGTGGATATAGGTATTATAATGAGGTTTTGTACGCATACTGCTTGCTCGCGGTTGATGCGATGAACGTCTTACGTAATCTTCTGAGGGATTTCGCTTTAGCAAAGTCCTAACAACGTCTTAACGATTAGTGCAGTTGTTTTATTTGCCTAAAGCAGGTAGTTAGTGAGTTAAAGGGAAATATTTTATACATATTTAAAAGTAGAAACACCTTTACGTCCTATAACACTATGATGAATATATGTAAATATACAAAGTACCTGTATAGCGAATTAATTATTGTTTAGCATCATATTTGCTTACAAGTAAGGAACAAGGCTTCACATTATAATAATTATACGGCAGACATATTTGCAAAAATGTTAATTTTATTGTATCGATGATACATGCCATTAGTTTCATTATCAACTTGCTTACAAACCTACGTTAAAATAGTAGCTATTTATTGACTACAATAATTTAATACATCATCAGTTTATTACCGATTAGGTACCTACTTACAAAATCAGATTGGAAATGATTTCACGAAAGCCTTTAATTCGCATTATTAAGCACAAGCTCGCGGTTTCGAAATGAAATTGGTGGATATTAATTTGAAAAAACAAACTTTCATTCTACATACGCCTACTGGTAAATATGCTATAGAAATGTCATTATTTGTATCAAATCATTTCCAAAAAGTTTTCTGTCCCTGGAGAAATTTCAAGCAATAACGACAAAAGTCAGCTGATAGATGAGTTAGAACGTGTTAAGCCTTTAAAGTACCTACATAAAAGAAAGACGCGAATATTTACCTACTCAACTGGTATAAATCAATCAAAACTTTTGAAATTGGAAATTAGATACTCGAGTTGTTACCTTTCGTTGAATTATTCAATTTTCAACTCATAAGTGAACGAAATTTAAATATCAAAAGGGATATTTCACAGATGAATTCATTATTAGTTGCTAATCAATTTTACAAATATCTATGTACTTAACGGATGCCAGAGTGAAATGCTTTCGTGTAGGTAAATATCATTTTCTTGTTGGTAGATCGATGAATTTTTTGAAATCATTATTAAGATAAGAGAAATTTCGAATACAAAATACATATTTAATTCATTTTTTGAAAAATATTCTATGTTTTTGATTTTACGATACCTAAATGTTCATTTTGAAATAGTTTTTGAAAATTAAACGAACAAACTTTTAGATTTCTATAAAAATATGGTAAGAAAATGTTACACTATTATTATTTTTTCTTTTTATCATAATCATTGGGTTGAAAACCCTATTCATTTTTTACACGACAGACTACGGTTGGGTAACAATAGAGTAATTTCAATTTCAGCATGAAAAATACTCGATCTTTACAAAATCATGATACATTTGTAGAGAATTTCAAATAATTCTCGCGAGTCATGCCTTGCTTTTTTTTCTGTTACGGTGGAAACGTTTGAGATAAAAAGCCTAGTTTCACTACAGTCATTTCTCGCGGGAGACCACTTTATATGAACAACTAATTCACTCTATTTTAATTAATAACACGGCTGAAACATTTACCGAGAGGAAAATATCCAATGATACAGGCCATTGAAAATATTAGATACCTTGCATACTATACCTACTCGTAGTACATCTACATGATGTATTTTTTTTTCTCATTCCGACTCTTTCATTAAAACGTTGCAATTCTTACGAGTTGGGAGACTCAAAGGTATACACATGCCGGCGTATATTTTTTGGAATAAAATTTCACGGTAAAATATTAATATTTCAAGTGTTGGCAAAATATCATACATATTTAAAAAGTCAACGTTCATAGTATAACTTATACAATTTAGCGATGAAGGAAAAAAAACTACTCGCTGACACCTCCGTCTTCGTCAGATTAATTATGCATGTTGAGATGCGTCTGCATAAGCGTAAGAGACAAAAACAATAACGACGAATAAATGAATACGAATTGGTGGTAAAAAATATAAATATAATATACATGAAGAAAAAAATATAGGTACGTAAGTAAACGTTGGCTGGTGTAGATGCACAATTGTGGCCGTATTTCCCTCAACGGATTCCACATCCGATTGCCAACTAGGTAAAGTTGGCGAAAGTTTTTTTTTTCTCGTTATTTAGTGCCTTGTTTCGGTGAACAAGAAAGATGTCATCTGATACCTTTAGGAATTCCTACACATACATATAAGACTTTAACAGCGGAATAAGCCCATACATCTTAGGCGAGTTCTTTTTTTTCAGGCTTGTTTGACTTTTACAATGAGAACCTCTTTGCATTTTATCGAGTTTATTCCGACTCTACAGATCGCTTTCTATTTGCAAAAACTTTACACAATGGTGAACCCTCCACATCATCGCGATAACATTTTATCAATTTGCACTTATACACTTAGACTTTCCAATTCAATATCTACCATATACGTTGATTTATTACAAATAAACCGCCTTATAATCTCGTGCAAATGTACGAGAATTTTTTTGGTACATAATAAACCTAATTTATAAAATTAATATTTTCGTGCGCTTTATAATCAGTGACTTGCATAATTACCTATTTTGATTTTCGTCGTCGAATTTTAAGAATGCTTTCAGAGTGTTTCTATAGGTACAATTTGGCGGTATTTAGTGCTACTGCTTTCCCAGGTACATATGCAATTAATAGGTACCTTAAATACGATCGAATTTTTGATTACATCATCGTAGTAAGTTGGTATTTTCTGAAACATAAATTACAAAGGATAAGAGAATACTTTCTTTTTCATGAAAAAAATGCCCTAAAAATAAACCTGGCAACCTACGAAGATGATTTGGCGTATTATCCGGACGAAATGTATATACCTACTCCGGAAAAAATATTTACTTTATTCAATTTGAATAAAGCTACGAAACAATTTTTTCAACCAAATCCTGTATTTTTGTGATATTCCCGCGACGAAAAAGCTATAAAGTTAAACTTTAAATTTGAAGTGAAATTTTTTGTTTGGGTACCTATATTCTTTAGAAAAAAATGTACCGAATCTAAAACTTGCGAAAAGGCACAACCTATTCGGCAGAATTTTAAGATTTCCAAACCGGATAGGTATATAAATGTCAACAACGAGTACGTTATGGATGCTAAATTTTAAACTTTTGCTCACCCTTGAGCTGTACTTTTCAGCTAACAAATTCGTACATCACAGTGTGATTCCTTACGAGTTGACACATAAAATATTTAAACCATACCTCCCTAATGATCTGACAAAGTTAAAAGTAAGTTGCATAAAAATATGTTAATAAATTTGCATAACCAGTTCGCCGTAAATACAGTTTACAATCGCAATGAGATTTAGTTAGGTAACATAAAATTTATTAAACCAAAAGTAAAGTCAGATCATTCGATCAAATTTCTATTAAATTTTTTGCGAGCTCTTTTCACTGGTTAAGTAAATCCACTAAACTATTTTCACCTCAAAACTCAGAAGGTCGGAGGCTTCACAATTTTCCCTCGTTTGTGATTTTTTACGAAACTCACCCACCGGTTCGGGTATTTCAGAACCACTTGCATTTAGAGGAAATTCGTTGGCAGAGTTTTAAATAGATCAGATCAGAGATTCAAAACCAGCCTTAAAATTGAACTTCCAAGCTGAAAGTTAAACTTTTCATCATCACTCATCAGTACAAAAGTTGAAATCGTTACCATAGTAAAAAGTACTGAAAAATATAGTAAAGTGTATAGTATATGAAGCAAATCAAACATTTGGCAAAATCTTTGCAGATAGGTACCTGTGGTTAGCGATGAAAAAACTTGAGAAAAAACCAATAAAGTTTTCCATAATACAGCAGTCAGCAGTGCGTCTATTTCGAAAAAGGATGCTGGGCGAAAATTACGTTGAAATCATTTCTATTCACCTGTATTTGAAAAAAGTCGCGTACCTATTTTTTCTCAATTTTTTCATCAAAAATTCCGAGTTACCTTGTAGTCATCTGAATTATGCCTACGTTTCCACAAGAAAGTGTTTTTGGAAATGTCAAATTCAATTAGGAAAAAATCCCTGTTCTAGGTAGCCACCGATTTCTCTCCTCTCCCCTCACTCTATCGTTTTGTAAAATTTTTCGTCCCACGTTCAATTTTTCGAGCCCACGCAAAATTAAAAGCTGGCCATGTCACTGTTCCGAGGCTTCTCGGCACCACCAATTCAGCTATGAAGTTCTTTTTTTGCTCGTAACTATAACGTCGTGCTGGAATTTTTTCAGAGTAATTTGATACTGGAAATTATGTTGAGAAGTAAGAATGAGAATTGAAAAATATTGAATGGGATGATGAATGTTAAACTAGTATTATTTCATTTTATGGGAAGAAGAGGTTGTTTTTCAGTCTTATCACTCAAGTTTCAGTTGAATTGGAGACTTTTTTTTTCAGATAATATCTTTAATTTCAAGGAGTGAGAATAGAAAGAAAAAAATCGCTCAAAAGCTCGCACGAATAAAAATAAGAATCATTGTTTTGTCGAGCCTATTTGTTCGATGAAATTATTTATAGGTTATCTACCTACGCACCAATACAATTTCAATAACATGGTTTTAATTCATTGAAATTCCTCGAAAATACCATAAATAACGTGAAAGAAATAAATACTCGTAATACAAAATTTATTTTGGTATTTTGAAAAGCGATTACTTTTCTTTGACGAATTACGTCAAAGTGAACCAATGAAAGAAAAAAAAACCCTAGTAAAATACGTTTGTAGGTACCCAGTTGAAGTTGAATAACGTTATTCTTTCATTATCGCCAATACCGTTTTAACATAATATCCCAATTGTATCATAAAGTTGGACTGTAACATTTCTCGAACGTCTCAAGTTCAAAAAATACGACTTCGAATGTTATTATTCGAGATGGTATAAACGAGTTAGAATCAATTGCGGAAATTCCGTTTCTTGTTTCATTTTATTATTTTTTTTTTTCGAATGAATTTTCTTTTCGGATCTTCTCTTTTTGACATTTAGAAATTTCTACCTCATTATTTAAATTGTTCGTTGAAGCGTGTTTACGCGTTTTAAAGGGATGTTTTTCCTTCGCATTTTTTTTGTCGTAAAATGTTCAATTTTGAATTATTTTTCCTCGATTTGATACTTCAGTGAAAAAAATTTAATTAAATCGAAATTATAATGGCGTCAAAAATGAATGATTTTTTAAAATAGAAATTAACGATTATAAAGTGAAAATGTTTGATATTAAGATGAGAATTATACCTACTGTAAAGATGAAATATCTATCGGATTCTTTGAGTGTGCCTATAAATATAATTTTCAACTTTTTAAAAGCTTCTCTTTTTCTCTCTCTTAACTTATATACTCGTACCTGCTTGCATAACTTGGATAGGTAGGTATTCAAATATAAAAATTAATAAAATAGGTGGATATTGTTGGATATTCAATGAAGCGTGCAAAATGAAAGAACGTTTCGCTCTACGGTGTTTGAAACGTTCACATTTTGAATCAGGTAAAAAAAAAACTGAAGAAAGAGAAAGCAAATCTTGAAAATAATGTTTTGATAAAGTTGCGTGGTTGTAATGCTACCAAGTTGGGTGAACTTTTTTGTTGCGTTTAACTGAAAGTTAATTTTCTTTCATTTCTCGCGGCCGTGTCTACGCCGTGTATACGTTTGTAAAATGTAAAAGTATGCTTTTAATTTAAATTCGTATCTTCTACATTCGCTGTGTTTAGTGAATTAGCAATTGTGCTTTTTAATTAACGGAACGAAAATCAAAAGAACCAGATTACGGTTGTTTTTATTAAAACGTTAATTGCTTAAGGTATTTGCGAGTTTCTAATGATCATATTTACCTACATATTGATTTTTTTTTCTTCTTAATTTAGCTACTACGTACCTACCTTAATACGTATGTATTTACCTAATTTATGAAATGAATATAAATGTGCGTAGAAGAAGGTTGGAAGGGTCGAATAAATAAAGATGAAAATGCGAATATTATGGGTTTAGATGAGTTGTACAAATAGGAACTTTCGAAGAAAGTGTAGGTAGCTAAGTGTAGGTGAAATGAACATACAGTACAACTTCGCTGTTTGAAAGGATGAACAATAAATTTTTAATTACATTTCAAGTCATCGTTCTACTTACTTTTTCAACATCAGCCAAACGAATTTTATTGTATGGCTAATTCTAGTGATTCAATACTCACATTTCAAAACTTTTTATTAAAAATAAAAAAAAACTGTGAATGTCGTTCATATTATAAAAATCTCATCAGAGCTCATTTCTACGTAAGAAACCCCAATCAATTAAAATGGTAAATTTTACTTTTCAACCTTTTATCAATATAGGTACGTGAGAGAAGCACACTTGATTAAAAACTTATCAAGAACACAGACTATGAAATCACATTGTGAAAAATTTTCCAGATTAAAAAAACAATACCTAACTAAAACAACGCAAGGCCCACGGATAGGTAAATTGAGAGATTCTATTTTTAAAAGCATTTTGCGAAAGCTACTGGGCTGGTGATCCGGAGTATAATGAAACAAATCTCAATACAATTATAATTTTCGTTCGGTAAAAATAATGGAATTTTTGAAAACCTTCTTTCGTGGAATAATCGTACCCATGAGAATGAATACGATATGTTGTTTCAGGCCGATGCGAATTTCAGAGAGGTCTGCGTTCTTTTTAGGTGCTTATTTTTACCGGCATCGGCATAGCCAAAAGCAGCGTAGTATGAGGAAACAATCAATACAACAAAATCATTCGATGTTCACCGTCAGATATGTTGTAAGTTGGCAAAATACTCGTAGGTAGGTACCTATATGTGAGGTGGAAATGTAGGTATATTTTTCCATCTGCCAGCACAGCAATCAGCTCTACACTCGAGGTAAATCATAATTATTGAATGCGCGTGTAAAAAGTAATATTTTTTGCCTTTATTATCAACAACAAAAACGAAAACGTATATGTTTTAAAATAATTTATCATTTAAACCGTCAAAACGTGACATCCGCCATACGCAAGATAAATAACTAGCACATGTTATCCAAAATGTTCAAAAGCTGCATGTAGAAGATAAACTTGTCAATGGTTGTAGAATTTTTCCATTAAAGAAATTCGTACGAGAAAAAAATTGCGAGAAATGAATTCAGTTAACTCAATCTACTTAAATTTTTTTACATATGAATGTAGGCACTATATAGGCAGGTACCTTGAAACGATAAAGAAAAATATATATAGTACCGTTGTGAATTGCAATTATTTATTCTACGAATGTTTTAAGGGGAATAACACGCAAACACTTTAAAATCGCATCTTTCGCTTTACCTTCTTCTGCCTGCGTCTCGCCTCATTTATTATTATGTATTATTATTATTAGAAACGAAAACGAATAAATCTGTCAACGACAGAGAATGTTTTGAAAATTTTCAAATTTCAAAGCTGACGCTTTTACTGCTATTACAACGCGGTATTCTTTTTATTTTCATTGTTTTATTTGCCATTTCAACATATATAGAGCGTCATTTTTATTCACTGTAAACAGAGTGAATTTTCTAAATGACACGTAAAAAAAATCCCGAGATTGATGGATGGTTCACCGGTGAAATGGAGATTTTATTTTGTACGGGTGTAAGAGTAGGCAAAGTCCGGGTAAATAGGAATACTTTTTGCTGTGATCGTAATTATTCGAGTTAGGAATAAGAAGACTTTGCGGTTTGTTTTATTGACTTGCGCTTTTCTTCGATTACAAAATGATGCTCAAACAAATGCTTTTGGGGCCTTTCAAAAGCCCCAAATTTGAAATTGAAAAAAAAGTCAAGTGTTCCTATTTATCGGGGGCATGGGTAGAGGCATAGGTATAGGAACAAGAAGAAGTCTTATGCAAAATAGCTTGTTTAACTGATTTTAAAACACGTCTTACATTATGGGGATGCCTTACGATATCAATTCGTGATTTTTTTGGGATTAAAAGCTCTGTGAGGCATTTTATTTAAGTTATCTTTAATTGTCTAGGGGTTTTTCAAAATTCTAGCCCAGGGCAAATAGGAACACTTTCTTCTATAAATTTCGTTTTTGCAATGTGGAGACCCGTGGTTTATTTTAAATCATTACTATATTATTTTTGAATACAAAATTACCTATGTAAAAACAAACACATTTTAAGCTTTTTGGCAGTTTCTCTTCTAAAAATTTGAATAAAATGTAAACTAGTTCTAACTCGCTGGTTTCTATTTGCCCAGTGTGATGAACTCTTGATTAAAAATTCCTTGAAGACATAAAAATACACAGACTTTAAATTAATATTTTTGGATTTTCTTAATCTCGATAAAACTCTGAATATGAAAAACAAAAAAAAACAAAAAAAAAAAATTCACACCAATTTTTCAAAAACTCACTTCAAAATAAAAAAGTTTCTTTCAGGTACCTACAAAAAAAAACTGATTTACACATTATTTGGGCATAGGTATAGCCTAAGTTGGACAACAATTGTTCAAACTGGATGAAATTTGGTGGGGGAATGTGGCACCAGCGTGGGCACCAAAAAAATGGTTATATCAAGTCATTAGTTCCTATTTACCCGGACTTCCCCTAATCTTCAACAAATTTTTAAACATATATACATAATTAGTACTAGGTCACGAGTTTATACTCTTTTTTGCACTATTTTTTTTTGAGGTAGAGTAACTCGATGCACAATTTTAATAACAACTTTTATGAGGTTGTTTTTTATTCCGAGTGTCCACTTTAATTTAGGTAAATTTGTCTTCGTGAAAGTAAACTATTTATCATGATATTTCGAAGTTTAAAGCACACATACTTACCTAGACCTACACGCGTACGCATATGATGATACAACGTGCATACGTATTAGACGTACGTACTACGTATGTACAATACCCCAAGTAATCTTGACGCGGTACTTTAGGAACATCTTGTCTCCGCGTATAATGCTAATTTAATTTACGTGATTATTTTAATAATTAAAAGCGTAGAACAACTTCAAACTAGAACAACCGTATCTAAATTATATTCCTTCGAGATGAATCTTGATAAAACACCTCAGGCTTTCCGTTTTCGCATCTTTCAACTCGCTAGGTGCGCAAGTTCATGAACTACCTCATATGCGTTAATGATCAAAATTTTCCTCGTAAATTTTCGATAAATAATTTACTCGTTCCCTGAACTAGTTCACTGGACGTTTTTAGGTAGGTAAGTACATATTATTAAATTCCGACGCGCATTTACAGTCTACTGTAATATCCATTGTCTTTTCTCATCTAGCACATAAAGGAGTGTGACGAAATCGTAGGTACGTATATACTGGCTATAGCTCCTTAATGCCGAGTATTTTCAAAGCGGAATCTTACGAATTCCCATTTCTTCTCGAGTTTTACTTATAATATCCTTCCCTCTTTCCTCATTTGAATGAATTACAACACTTTTTGTCAAGACTCAAAGGAATTTTGCTCAGACAGACCATCTAATTGTGTAACTCAATTTGAGTCCATGTATAGATGTTTGCTCAACTTTTGAGCTGCAAAGCCGCAAAGGCAAAATGTGGATTGGTTCAAATTGTTAAAAAAAGGTACGATGTTCAACTTTGATTCTGTTCGAAAGCTACCTACGATGAATAGAGAGTTAGAGCTTGAGTTAAAAGTAGTGCATTTTGTCTAATTTTTTTTTTGAATGGGTAATTCGCCCTCATGCGTGTTCAAGGAAGCGTACAGTTGAAGAAATAGAGAGCGGAAAATCCTGTTCAAAAGGCTTGAATTTTTGTAATTTTTGTATGTGATTTATTTTTTTAAAAATTGCCTTTGTGAAGTATTTTAGATATTTCTAATAGCAATGACTTTGCTATACTTTCAATGCCACAAATCCTGACCTCCCAACTCATGTATTCAAATTAAAAGTTGCAAATTTTCAAAAAGTTCCCAAATATTCTAGATGTTTGAATAATTAGAAAGGCAATCAACTTTTAATTTGAATCGGTAAGATAGAAGGTTGTAGATCTGCGACACCCTTGAATGGCACACCTTGCGAAATTCACAACTAATGATTTTATCGAGCGCCTGCAATAGTGCAGTTAGACTAATCACTTCAAACGCAGGGGCGCTTAATAAGTTAGAGGCCACTAGAATCAAATGTCTACTTCTCCACTTTTTTTCAAAAATGAGTTAAGCATGGTTTGGTATACTACAACATGTGCCGCATCCGATGAAAATGTCAGAATTTCAATTTTGTGTAAGGAAGTATGGTTAAACAGCGTGTAAAGTTAGGGGTTAGAATCAAAAGTGTACTTTTTTAATGGAGAAGTCAAGTTTAGAAACGAACCTGGTGGAAATTGAATGAAGGACTAGTGTTATGCCTTGAAATTAGGCTTGAAATTGAATAAATTCATCAAGTGAGGACCCTTATTCCCCCAAAAACACCTTTCATTTTTATTAACAAAAATTAATTTTTTTTACTTTGAAAAAAAAAGGAAAATTATTTCAATTTCCAAATGAATGGTCAAAAATGCAATATTATTTTAATTTCTCAAACTTTCCCAGCTTTCTTCAACTTTTAGCACCATATTACTAGAACAATTTTTGATTAAGTGCCCTAAAACGATGTAAAAAGTGTACAGTTGGAGACAAAACTTAACTTCTCCTAACTTCAAACTGCCCAGGAACTCTTACGGCAACGCGTAGGGTAAAACAAACATGTGGGTCACTATCGTCATGTTGGTACAAAAATATTAGACATATTACCTCGGTATTTTATGTTACGATAAATGCTAGGGAGGTTTTTTGCGTTTTTCTCAAAAAGTTCGAAAATGGAGAAGTAGAGATTTGATTCTAGTGGCCTCAGTTGTACTCCTAGCATTCATTTGAGCGTAATAAAATATCAAAACAATTGAGGGTGGGAGGTACTTCCACATTTTTTCCAAAGACGTCATTTATGCTAGCGCGTGGGTCAGGATTTTCCCACGACAACACCGTGGGAAAATCCCAAGCGTCGGGGTAACGATTTTTAAAAAAATTTAAATTTTAAAATTCGAAATTTCCCAAAAAATGATTAAATATTTTTTCGAATTTGCGATCATTTATTTCGAAAAAAGAAAATTACAAACTATTTATGGTTCATTTATGTTTATTTCAGTAAGCTGTTGTGAGTTTTTGAAAAATTTAAAATTTCAAAGTGCAATTTTTTGTTACTCCTACTTTAAAGATGTACAGCCTTGAAACTAGGCGTCCTGCGAAAATTTCATTTCGACGAAATTGTAGAGAATTTAATTCTCGTTTAGATCAATGTCATCAGATTTTTGCTAGGACGTACGGTTCGTCCGGTATATGCGGAAAACTGAATGACTAAAAATTTTCTCATGTCTATTTCAGTGAGCTTTTGTGAGCTTTTGGAAAACTTTTTTTTTTGGTTCAAACACATCCTGCCCCCCCCAAAAAAAAATCACCAAAGAAGCGCAGGACAGTTGTTAACGCAAACAAGGCAATTGTGAACAGAATTATTAACCAGTATCCAAAATTTGCCCAGTTGTGAATTTCACAAGGTGTGCCATTAGCGTAATTTTCACAGTGTGCCGGCTCAGGGTTAAAAAGAAGAACAGTAAAATGCTTGCATTTTTCAAAATCTTGTTTGGAGATTTAAAATTTTTTTTTGAATCAGTGAACGATTTGTTTAGGGGATGGTGACAGGTTTTACTCGTATAATTCTGCTTAGGAGCGTGAAAACGCTGAACCCCCCCCTCCCTGGTTATGTAATAATACGTAGCTCAAATATCATATAATTAAAAATGTGTCATTGTCAAAATACGTACGTTCTTAATACAGGGTGATTTTGAAAAAGTTGTTTTTTTTTTATTGACTGACTTATAGGCCAGCTTACATCGTATACTCATCCAAAAAGCGTCTATCCTCGTTATAATGCACTAGGAAATATTGAAACTCCAGATTTCTGGCGTCTATATTCCCAATACACCCAGCTATTCACCACATAACATTCACAATATATTCCAAATTGAAAATTGTCTACTAGAGAGTGAAAATTTTATAAGCAAAGCAAAGAGAAAGCCTATTCGAGGACGATTTCCGATGATTTATATTTTTTCATTACATAACCATACGCACTTGGAGATATCATTATTGAATGGCTTTGCATGTACTTACTTAAGCCTCAGGCTTGCATCAATTTTACAAAAACGTACTCCTGGGAGCAATAACAAAAGGTATTTTGGAAACAAAAACAGTATACCGGCATAATTTACCATCTCATTTGAAACAAGGTCATAAGGTAGACATTGATTTTATTAATTCTCTAGAGATTGAAATTTTAAAATTAATGAACCAAGCAGCATTACCGAAGATCGTTACGCACCGCGAAGAAAACGAGGGGAAAAATGAGCTAAGATAAATACAAAATACCTACCTAGTCGGAGTAAATATTCCGCCAAAAAAATTCCGCAAGCTTGCGTTTTTCTTAATCTTTTAGTTTAATTTATTTCGAGCTTTTGTTGGTTTTTATCTCTTTTACATCCTTTACATTACTTTGCTGCTTGTTTTAGGTGCGCGTTAACACTTATATTTGTAAATGTATATAATTTTTCCAGATTGAAGTTTATCAGGCTGTAAACTTGAAATAATTTTGAAATTTTGTTTGATTTCCGTGGACTGATGAATATTCCTAGAGTAAAAACCGAGTACCTGTTTGAGCCACTTTTCTCAAATTTAAAGTAGGTACGTACCTACCTATGAATTAAAATTAAATTTTAAATAGCATAATTATTGTTTTAAATACGTTCAAACTTTTCAAAATTCACATCTTCCACTTTTCGAGATTTTCATTGTTTTTTTTTTTTTTTTGAAAGATGGACGAAGCAGGAAGAGAAAGAGGGAGATATTCCTCAGTCAAAATAAAACGAAAAAATGAAACAAACGCCAAGGAATATGACAACTATTCAAGTTTCTAACAAATGAATTTTAAGTAATAATTTTATCCAGTGACCCATGGACCATCCACTTTAAAACAAAAAATCTATTTTATTAAAATCTCAGCAGTATTTTATTTTTATTTATTTTTTCATTGCAATAGACATACCTTACCTATTGATGATTGACTGAACGAAATAAACTTTTATCGGTCATTTGATACTATGAAAAAAAAACACACATGCCTAGTTAAGTGCATGTACATCCTACTTACATAGGTATCAATCTTATTTAGGTTTTTTCCAAATGAAAGACTGCTGACACTATGCAACTCGGGTTCGTTATAAAACGAGCATTTCTTTTTCATTCGCATTTAGAAGTTCACTCAACCATATCGGATTTACATCGGGAAAAAAACGAACGGATACCGATGTTGATATTTTTTTTCTTTTTTATCGCATGCTTCAGCACGTGTAGTCTTTTCAGCACGAATGAAAATGGCATAATTCAGCTTAATTATGTTATTGGTATTTAAATCGAAAAGCTCTCGTTATTCGATTTTTTTTTCTTCGAAATTTAACACACAGTACTAATTGAATCTGTCGTTCAATTTCGCAGATAAAAACGTGGAAATTAATCGCGCTAGGCGTACTTAATTTTGCGGATATTTAGCATCACACTAGATAGTAGGTACACCGAACCGATACTCGGATAGAATCTAAGCTTCGGAGTTTCATTTGATCCAGTTACACTTGGGTTCGAAATAATAACTGGTATACGGAAGATAAATAACGATGTATTAAAAATTCAAATTTTCCATTCAACTGCACCGGTATATATAAAGCACATCGTACGTAACGCCGACTTAACGAAATTTTATGCGAATATTTTAATTTGGTGAGAAAGTTGGTCTTTTGAGAAAATAGATTTTTGTAATTCAAAAAAGGTTTTTGCAATTTCAACGTCGACGCTATCTCACGCTTTGTTTATCCGCGTTGATTTTTTTTTCGCTCTTTAATTCTTTGTATCTTAATATGGCTTTTGTTTGAATAGAAAAATGCGTTCACCTCTTTTTCTAACGGAAATAATAAATTTTTTCACTCGGTTAAAAGTAACATTTGTTTTTTATGGTGACTACTTGATATACGCGAGGGTATTGAAAGCGTGGCGAAATTTTCTTCTACACTTTTCGTCCCCTTCTATGGACTTCGTTCCACCTATATAATAAATATGATTTTATGACGAACGACTTCGTATTCCGGGTGTTTATTCATCCTGTGAAAAAATATTTTGGCAATCCAAAAGCCGGTTTTTCAAATAACACGTCTCGTTCTCGCGAATTTAAATTTACCGCTGTATTACATAAGTTTGCACTCAAGGTGAAAATTCATTGATCTGCGTTCTCATCTGTCTTCATTTTACCTACATGTCGCATACAGCCATTAAGGCGAATTTGTTTTTCTCATTCTTCGTGTATAGAATTTTTGCAGGCAAATTTTGCAAAACACATGTTAGAAAATCGCTTCACTACCTCAAATACAATGGCGCTAAAGTCAATCCCCCCTCCTTCTCTACACGACAAACAAATTCTTATCCTTATACCTACACATATTTCGTAATTTTTATTTTTTCAAAATCATAAGTGAGACAATGAGGGTTTGTATTTTTAAAAAAACATCTTGCGCAGTTCGCAAGATCAACCGACTTTGCTCTAAATATACACCAGTAATTTACCAACATTTATCTCAGTAATTTACCAGACATTACTTAAAAATTTACCAATTTTTCAAAATGCGCGGAAGTACCCAAATTTACCGATTTAATGAATACGAAAAGTCGAAAACATCGACAAAATAAAATAGTCAATCATAAGTAGCCATCATATTACACTTTTATGAAATTGATTTTCAAATAATAATTAGCGTACTCATGAAGACGTAACCGTCATATTACAAGTGGAATAATATATCAGGAAAATTGTTGACAAAAAACAAAATTATTACCGAAATTTACCAATTTACCGAAATTTAGCTATTTACCAAAATTTACCAATTTACCAAAATTTACCAATTTACCAAAATTTACCAATTTACCTATTTACCGAAATTTACGTATTTACTGAAATTTACCTATTTACCAAAATTTACCTATTTACCGAAATTTACCAATTTACCAATTTACCAATTTACCAAAATTCACCAATTTACCAAAATTTACCGATTTACCAAAATTTACCAATTTACCAAAATTTACCTATTTACCAAAATTTACCTATTTACCAAAATTTACCTATTTACCAAAATTTACCAATTTACCTAAATTTACCGATTTACCAAAATTTAGAGGTTTTTAATGGCTTAATTTTTATCCAGAATTGAAATTTAGCTATTTACTGAAATTTACCAATTTACCAACATTTACCAATTTACCAACATTTACCAATTTACCAAAATTCACCAATTTACCAAAATTTACCAATTTACCAATTTACCAAAATTTACCAATTTACCAAAATTTACCGATTTACCAAAATTTACCAATTCACTAAAATTTACGAATTTATCAAAATTTATCAATTTACCAAAATTTACCATTTTACCAAAATTTACCAATTTACCAAAATTTACCAATTTACCAAAATTTACCAATTTACCAAAATTTACCAATTTACTAAAATTTACCAATTTACCAAAATTTACCTATTTACCAAAATTTACCTAAATTTACCTATTTACCCAAATTTGCCGATTTACCCAAATTTACCGATTTACCCAAATTTACCGATTTACCAAAATTTACGAATTTACCCAAATTTATTAATTTACCAAAATTTACGACTTTACCAAAATTTACGAATTTACCAAAAATTACCCCAGCAATTTACTAACATTTACCTCAGTAATTTACCAGACATTACCCACTAATTTACCAATTTTCCATTTTACCAAAAATTACCCCAGCAATTTACCAACATTCACCTCAGTAATTTACGAGACATTTCCTCACTAATTTACCAATTTTTTACCGAATTTTAATTACCCCAGTAATTTACTGTCAAAGGTTTTTACCAATTTACCAAAAATTACCCAAGCAATTTACCAAAATTTTCGACCAACTTTAATTACGAGTAATTCACCAAAAATAACTAATCATTTTATTTACTAAAAATTACTATTAATTAACAAAAAAAAAAAAAATTATCAAAATTTACTGGCTATTTACCAAAAACTTAATGTTTTTTGTTAAAACAAAAATTACACTAGAAATTTTTGAAAAATTTTGATTTTTTATGGCAAAAAAATTTTGGACGGATAAAATTAACAAAAAAATTAACAAAAAAATCAACAAAAAATTTTCTCCTCTTGACTCGCGCGGGATTCGAACACCCGACCTTCGGCGTACCAATCTGCAACCTACACACCCTAACCACCCCATCTGTTTGTTGGGGGTGAGCCATTTGCGAGATATAAGGGTTTTCACAAATTTCTGCTTATCCATAACGTTGAAACACACTTAAACGTTCATATCTCGTAAACGGCTGAATCGATTTCGACCAAATTAAAAATTTCTCTAGTTCAGTATCAAAGCAATATTTTGCCATCATCAGTTTCCACTTAAAGTTCGGAGCTTTTGAGTTCAGCGTGACACAAATTTATATATAGCCGCATACAGGTAAACTCATAACGTTTTGTATAAAATACAAACTCACGTCCCACCTGTAACTTCGTTGCTGTGCATGCGCTCGACGCGGCACCCCATAGGCCTGATAGTACTCGATGTTAGGCCGCGTTATATTCGTTAACTTGATTTTTGGGTGACCTGTGGAGAGGTATCTCATTGCCGAAACATCAATTTTTCAGAAAAGCTTTTTTTTAAAAGTCTCATACGTCTCTGTTTTTCGCAAATGCTTTTTTAACAAAGCATCCTACAGAAAAATAACCAGCTCTGAGCAGAAAGGAAATTTTATTCTCTACAATTTCCTTCATTGCATTTTTTTCTTAGGATGCATACTTTTCCTATAAAATCACTGTTAAGACTGAAAAACACGAAAATTCGGACCTGTATAATCAACTCTAAATTAAAATTGAGCAGTCAAAAATTTATTTTAGACGATTTTTGACCACGCCATGTGAAAGAGGACATCTTCAACCACCAAAATCACCAAAAAGAACGTAAAAAACGTAAAAAATGATTCTTGGCAATAAACACCTTTTCCTCATGTCCTTGTACATAATACTTAGGCTATGCACTCATTTGAAAATTGAGTCAAAAGAGAAAGTGTATAAACGGCAATCTCACGTCCCTGCTCAAACTTTGCCAGTAGACTCCCCACACCTTGTAGATTCATATGGCACCTCATCGAAAAGTCACGTCCTAAAAAGGTTACGAGTTTGTCAAAACGTTATGAGTTTGCTGGTTAATCTATAAAAAAGTTACGAGTTTACCCCCTAGAATATTTATACATAAATTGATATATAAACTTATATATAAATAGATTTAAACTTAGTCATTGTGGTGCCCGTTTTAAGTATACGTAGTCATTGTGGTGCCCGGTTTTGGGCTTGTGGCGCCCAAATCGGGCACCACAAGGTCTTTTTATATAAAACGATGCAGAATCGAGTGAAATGCACTCTAAGGTGAAAAAAAAAATTTTGAGGCAGGCACCACAAGTACCAAGTTTATGTATCGGGCACCTCTATGACTAAAAACCACAAAAAAATCAAACTGCTTTAAAACACCTTTATCATACATATATATGTGATCCTCTATGTACGCGGGCACCACAATTACCATAAAAGACCCGGGCACCACAAGGTACTAGGTACGTGTATTTATACACATGAAAAGTGGTATTACGCAGCCCATACTAGATAAACCTCAGACTTTTTGCGGCCCATCAGGACTTTTTGCAGCCCAGTACCGGGCTGCAAAAAGTCTGTTCTGTTTTCGACCACTACAGACATTCAAAAACAAGCCAACGCAGTGTGTACATAAGGCAAAACATCACTAAAGACCTGCATTATCCGATTTTATAAACTTGGCGTTACATACACGAGCGAATCGAGCTCCTCACCTCTCTGTAAGTCAATGAAAATATTTTTTTGGTGGCGGAAAAAGTCTGGGGAATATCTAAAAAACATACACTTGAGTGGGGAGCTCTCCTCAAAAATCGAAAATCGAATTACAAGCCTAAATGTAAGTCTTTTTCCAACCTGGTGGAGTATATACCTTCTTCTCATGGCCCAGCAGTAAGCTGCTGTGAGAACACGTGGAAAAATTCAAGCGCGCCCCTGCTAGTGCCAACACAAGTCGGTCCGCAAAAAGTCAGTGAAATATCATGGGCTGCGCAATGTATAGGGGAAATCTATACATATATATAAATATTCTAGGGGGTAAACTCGTAACTTTTTTCTAGATTAACCAGCAAACTCATAACGTTTTGACAAACTCGTAACCTTTTTAGGACGTGACTTTTCGATGAGGTGCCATATGAATCTACAAGGTGTGGGGAGTCTACTGGCAAAGTTTGAGCAGGGACGTGAGATTGCTGTTTATACAATTTCACTTTTGACTCAATTTTCAAATGAGTACATAGCCTAATTAACAGGTATGAGGATATGAGGAAAAGGTTTTTATTGCCAAGAATCATTTTTTACGTTTTTTACGTTCTTTTTGGTGATTTTGGTGGTTGAAGATGTCCTCTTTCACATGGCGTGGTCAAAAATCGTCTAAAATAACTTTTTGACTGCTGAATTTTAATTTTAAGTTGATTATACAGGTCCAAATTTTCGTGTTTTTCAATCTAAACATTGATTTTATGGGAAAAGTATGCATCCTAGGAAAAAAATGCAATGAAGGAAATTGTAGAGCATAAAATTTCCTTTCTGCTCAGAGCTGGTTATTTTTCTGTAGGATGCTTTGTTAAAAAAGCATTTGCGAAAAACAGAGACGTATGAGACTTTTAAAAAAAAGCTTTTCTGAAAAATTGATGTTTTGGCAATGAAATACCTTTCCACAGGTGACCCAAAAATCAAGTTAACGAATATAACGCGGCCTAACATCGAGTACTATCAGGCCTATGGGGTGACGCATCGAGCGTATGCACAGCAACGAAGTTACAGAGGGGTCTTGAGATTGCTGTTTATACAAAACGTTATGAGTTTACCTGTATGCGGCTATATATATATATATAAACTTATCTCGTTTTGCGCCATATGTCTTATCGTGATCAGCACACTCCAAAACCTCAAGAAAACCCACCCCCACCCAAATCCTCAACCATCATGACAAATACAATACCTTACTTTTCCGTTTCCGGCAAAGTCGGTAAAAAAGGAATAGATGTGATCCGGTCTGAATAGAAACTCTGATCATGATTAGATCATCAAAGTGGATGCAGGGAACCTTCCGGCTTTCCTATTGGATCAAATCAGGTCTGGTCAAATCAAATTGAATCCACCGAATGTCCAGTTCTGAAATTGTATGATCAAATCTAATAATTTTCTGTTGGTGGTTTCACTAGTTTCATAATTCAACGCCTGATTTCCAGCAATAATCGAACCGAAGCGCTTTATTTATTACCTCAAAATGAAAACACCCATTTCTTACTTCACATCATCTATTAAAAATTTATTACACTTTTATCGAGTTACGTTCAAAAATTTACTCCGGAATTATTCAGGTATTCATTAATGAAAAGAATCTCTAATTTATAGCAGTCTAAAACTGATATTAATCCCATCGGTAAATCAATACGCCAAGCTAAATCCTTTCATAAAAGGAAATCCGTAAGGTAACTGATGTTATATAGGCAGAAAGCTGAAAAACATATCATCTCCGAAGCGAATACGAAGCACTTAAATTTTTCGTTTTCCTTTAACACCTTCGAATTCATTTCAATACCGAAACAAATTTTCAGATTTAAAGTCGTCAGGCATAAGTTCTCACCATCTGAATAAAAGCCAATCCTTTATACAAAACTGATTAACACTCGCAAACTGAATCACGCATTTCAAATTCATTATCTACCTAAAACCTTGTAATGAATCTTTTTTTTTTATTTAACCCTTTCCTATACGTACTTATTCGTTCTTCGATCATGAGATATTGCTTGAAAATTCCGACAGAAAATACCCTTAAAAGCTCGCCTCTATTAAACGTATAAAAGCTGTTATTTTTAAGTAGGTACAATGTAAAAAAAAAAAAAAAAACATTCGGCATTAATTATTCGTAATGTATATGGATAGGTATAATTACGTGCATACATTATTCATCATTTATTAAGTCATACAGAGCGTCGACAACGCGTGAATGAGATTTTTCAGAGGGAAAAAAATTATATCAAAGCTACTAATTACAATTTAAAAATAAGCCGCAACTTTTCCACCGTGGAAAATTGTAATTATTCTGAAATTACACACACGTATACCGATTGAAAAAGAAGTTGAACTTTTGAACCACCCATCTTGACACAGTTAATGTGCAATTAATGCACCAACAACTCTTAACCCCTTTTTTTTTTCATCGCTATCCTGCCGTATTTACGTAAAAATTACACGTTAAGATGAAATCTTCAAAACAAATTCTCCTCTGAAATGTAGCATTCGTACGTACTTATAAGTGCACAGTATGCAACGAACTAGAAAAACGTAAAAAAAAAAATCGTAGGTATAACGATTCGCCTTCGTAATTTACCTAATACCTATTTGGTAGGTTGAATTTCGAATTTTTACACGGTCAAATTATCATGATAAGTTAATGTAAGGGTTAAATTGAATTTTAATAAAAATTGTAAGTATGTACTTAATTACAAATTTGAACTCGTATAAAAACTTGTGCACCATTTATACAGAAGGGTTCATCAATTCTTTTCAATTTACCATGCGTGAAAAAAAGTCTTACGATTAGCGGGTAGTTATACGTATTTACGGCAAACTGGGTAGGCAACTCATTCAACATCGTATTTTTTCATGATAGATTTTTCATCAAAGAATGGATTTGCATATTAAGAAGGAATCTTGTCAGCTCGTCACCACCGATTTGACTGAAATTTGGCTCACTGAAAGTCCACGTCATCCAAATCTAAGAACCAAACGTTCAGCTGCTCAGGTTGATTTTTCGAATTTTGGGGAATTTTTGAAAATGACTGAAATCTACTTTATTTTTACCGTCACGATTTTCATAAACATGGCAAACCACGAGATGAAAATCTGAAATTTAGTTTGAATATATGTTCTAAAGTTGACCTCCTAAATCCATTCCGACCATTTTTGAGACGATCTGGAGCGTCTAGTGGAAGTTAGTTTTTCTCCAGCACATTGGAATAGATGGATAAAATTTGAACATTTTTTCTCTTTTGGCCCGAAGGCCAAATTTGATTTTTCAAAATTACAGGGGCGACCTATAAAAAAAGAACTTCAGCATCCAAACTTTCAGCTGTCGGAGGAGTAGATATTTTCGCAAATTTTTTCAATTTAGCTTTGTTTAGACGCGAAATTCTTCTGCTATTCGTGCTATTTGGATACTTCTCTTGTTAGCTTGTAGACATACCTAGTTAGATAACAAAACATAAGCAGGTACATACATACATACATATAGGTACTAAATCTAGTTGTAAGTTGATTTGGTTAGCCATTTATTCAACTCGTTATAATTTAAAATCGCACGCAATGCGCTCGATGCAGGCAAATTAATTATTTACAAGAGGGGAAGAGTCAAGAGGCAATCAAGCTTCGTTACCACTTGCTACAAAATAATACGCACTCGTACAATTTGTATAGGTAACAACTACTGTACTCCAAGGGACTAAAATGAGCCGTGTACTCGAATTATGAGTAATTGAGTGCCTAACCATTCGCATTCGCAGATTTTATGTAAGGGTAACATTTTTATGGACGAGAATGAAGCATTAATGATGAGTTGTACCTACCCAGAGTCGCCATATTTGCATAGAAAAATTATTCCCATTAAATAAAAAATGTTGAGATAATATCTGTATAGCAATAATACGTATTTAAAATCATCAACATTGTATAAATAATATAGAGCACGTATGCGTAAGTACAAACTGAACGTACGTACGTTTGTACAAATAAATATGCATAAAATATAGACTTGCTTGTTATGTTATATAAGTTGGCCTGTGTACCTAATATTTGTAATGCTATAGGTTGCAGCATGTAGCAGTATGTTCCTATGTTATTCTTTTCTCGCCATATTTTAAATTGTATTCCTGAACCAAAGTTTCTCGCCGCATTCTCATTTAAACGAAAATTACTTCCACATGAAAAGTTTTTCGTTTAATTTTCATAATGCGTTTATTCATTTGACTATTTTTTCGTTTCCACACGAATATAGTGCCTATACCTACACATATGTACGTCTGGTATACCATTTCCTTATATCTTAAATATGGTATACAGTACCTCTACCTATACCTAAGAGTACCTACCTAATAATACACTTATTATAATATCTGATCAAGAGACCATTTTCATTTTGAATTTTTTATCAAGTAGGTACCTACATCAAGATCGCTTATATATTTTTTACCCTATCTCAACAAAGCTGTCAGAGAGAGGAAAGGTTGTTTTAAAGATAGAGTATCATCTGTTTAAGTACTCAACTCATAGGCTGGAAAATTTTAATTCTTGACTACTGCCGCAACATAATGAATGTTTAGATACGTAGACCTGCCTGATACTTAGCATACATCTAAAATCAACTTAGTACCGCGTCATAATCCATGCAATTAAACTTATTTCAAACTCGACTTATCATTGTTATTGTGAGGGATTTTTTTCAGGTGAGTTGGTTGGTAGCGATAAAATGTTACTTAGACAGGCGGCATCTACTTTTGGAATGATAACAGCTATGGCACTTCGTGAATTAACCCCACTTTAACACATTAACATGTTTAATGTGCTTCGAGAAAAAAAAGTGGCAAAACTGATAGAGTTTGCTCTCAGTTACGTGTATTTATATCACACTTTACGTAATTCCGTATGCGTACTTACGTATGTAATATTGGTAAGGTAATGCATCTATCTACACCAGTAAACCATATACGTGCTGAGAAAATACGTATTAAGTTATTGTTGGTGTGGAAAACCAACAAATAATTTACAAGAAGTTGTAACTTGTAGCTAAAGCTAACTTAAGTATAGATACTACACATACAGTATACACTTGTTCACTTCACTGAAAATATAACACTTTAACAAAGTATGTGCATAGATAAAAACAAATACGTATAGGTAACGTTGGTAAAAATCACCAAGCAGATATATAAGTAAGTACCTACACAGCTCACACAGCAAATAGATAATGGAGGAGAATGTTCAAGTGTTCTACATATTATTTGGGGGATCGATTTTTTCCTTTTTTCCAAAGATTGAAGGAGAAATAGACATCACCTGAGTTAATCATATGTACTTCAAAAGTGACATATTTTTTGAGATACTGTTGGATCCTCCGGTCGGTAAAGAGTTTTGTGAAGATTTCTTTATCCTTTAGAAATCAATTGATGTAGGTGGAGTACCTATATCTTTATTAAATTAAACATAGATTTTTTTCTGTTGGTGGATGAAAAATTCCGTGCATGTTTATCGTCAAAAATAAGGTTAATGAAAAAACTTCAGGAAAATAAATCGTAAAATACCTACCAATTTTTGATTGAATTTAGCAGAAAAAATGAAAAAGTAAACCATTCGTGAAAAGAAGTCGTGTAAAATAAACCCAGCCCACAATTAAACCCACCGATCACTCACAAAGGAATCTCACGAGTGTGTGCTGTAACTGCATGATTTTACCTTTTTTTTTTTTTTTTTTTTTTTTTTTTTTTTTTTTTTTAATTAAGAGGACCACTGGGGTAATGCACCACAAAATTTACAGCTATCGAATCGCAAAACTAAGGGTCTATCATAGGTTCCAAAGTTCTCAAAATATCAATAAAGGTCAATTCTGCTCAAAAATGTACATATTTTGAGACCCAACATTTTTTTTAAAAAATGCCCGAAAATGGTTAAAAAATGGATTTGGACAGCTACGATTTTAAGAATCCTCTTTTCCAGTCACAAGTCAAGTTTCCTGCGGTCTGAGCGCGATTTTGAATGTGCGCATCCGAAATGGTGTTTTCGTGCTCAAAATTTTGAAAAATTCCCCGAAAATAGGTAGAAATATAAATACGATTGGACAGCTCTAGAACTTCATGAATCTCAGGAAACGCGACTTACAAGGGAACATCTTGACGTGTCACACTCCGATTTGAACGGGACCACGATTTTTTGAAACAGCATAGTCTAAAACCACCAAAACTAAGTTTTCAGCTGCCCAAGTTCATTTTTCGATTTTTGGAGAATTTTTGAAAATTCAAAACTGACTGTTTTTGGCGATTTATGTTTTTTTTATAAGTACGAACTTACGAACTTGATCAGTAAAAATGGTCATTTTACCATTTCCAGCCATTCTGGAGCCTCCAGCGCGATTTTTCAAGTTCTCCAGAGTTTTGAATTTTCTCCAGAAGGCGTGAATATGAAGTTGGGCAGCTAAAAATTGAGTTGTATATTACACTCAACCTATTTAACGAGTTTATCCACATTTGAGCAAATTTTGAGAGTGAAACCTCTAGAGTGGTTTTTTGAGGTGTCACTCTCGCTCCAAACGGTTGGAAATGGTAGAATTTGCGCTCCGGGGGTTAGTCCTTGAAGAAATACAGCGATTCGCACAAACACAACTCGATTTTTAGCTGCCCAACTGCTGCATATTCACACCTTTTAGAGCAAATTCAAAATTCTGGAGAAATTGAGACATCGCGCTGGAGGCTCCACAATGGCGGGAAATTGTGAAATTTGGATTTGGAGGGTTAGTTTTGGACAAAATACAGTGATTCGCGTGAATTTCAAAAATTTACACACAAATGGGAAACTTTTGATTTTTTGTATTTTTTAATTTTGAAAAAGCTGGTCAAAAAGCCATTTTTGAGGTGTCACTCTCAAAATCGGCTCAAATGTGGATAAACTCGTTGAACAGGTCGAGTGTAATATACAACTCGATTTTTAGCTGCACAACTTCATATTCACGTCTTCTGGAGCAAATTCAAAAGTCTGGAGAAATTGAAAAATCGCGTTGAGGCTCCCAGAATGGCTGGAAATGGTAAAATTTGAATTTGGGTAATTAATATTAGTTTTGGGACTTGTTTTGACCATTTTTACTGATCAAGTTCGTACTTTTAAAAAAAAAGCATAAATCGCCAAAACAGTCAGTTTTGAATTTTCAAAAATTCGCCAAAAATCGAAAAATGAACTTGGGCAGCTGAAAGTTTGGTTTTGAGGGTTTTAGACTATGCTCTTTTCAAAAATCGCGGTTCCGTTCAAATCGGAGTGTGACACCTCAAGAGGTTCCCTTGTTAGGACTTGAAAAGACAATTCGCACAAGTGGACATGATGCTAATATTTTCGAGAGTTTCCGATTTTCCAAAAAAAAGTTATAAATTACCTACACCTACGCGAAAAATAATTTTTTTGTTACTCGTGTCAAAAGTGACCTTTAAAACATGATGATAAGAGTAAAAAGATTACCCTCCCAGTTCGATTTGTAATTTTGAGTCAATTATAGAGAATTCAAATTTTATAAAACTCTCAGTTCTTTGCTCAAGCATGCTCTATGAGTCTTCGTTACTCAGTAAAAAATTAGAAAAATTGGTGACTTCGCGACTGAAAAGTTCTCTTGTCAGTTTGTCCATAATTTTATACTTATTTCAAGTAAGTATCTACCTAATTTACTTATTTACATAATCATGTTTAAAAAATGAAATTTTTCCCTGGCTGTCTTGAGGTGTAAACTGAACTTTTGCATTGCTTCAAAAACTAACAATTAAAACAGTCACTTCTACTTGTAGTTTTACATCTCGGGTAGTTACGAACCGCTGTCAAAAAATTTAAATATTCTCTTATATTCTTTCCTATCAAATAATTCTCATTATTGAACTTCAATCGTTGTTGCGGACAAAACACTACAAAACGTGTAAAACTTATCTACCTATGTACGTGCGAAAATACACGAATAAGTGCAGTAAAAGTTTCTCGCAATATATAAAAATTTCCAAAGCTATTAAACTAAAACGGAAAACATGAAGGAAAATAAATTTGAAAAAAGGATGTTTGAGCAATTCGAGGAAACAAGTGGTCAGTCAAACATACACAATAGGGTAACGACGAATGAAAATAAAAACACAGATAATTTAAACGAGCAAACTTCCGGCAATAAATTTTCCAAAACGCGTACAACATGTTGCCAACAAAATCTTATCACACTGTGTACTTCTACTTATACTTTCTCAAAGTGTGCATTTAGTCAAAAAGACTAGTCATTTAACATAAACGATGTACGCATATATTTTCACGCTTCTACGAATTAAAGCCTACAGAGGGAAACTTTCGGTCGTGAGATTTTCCTTTGGTACCTTTTTCACGTGGCTTGAACTCTGAAAAGTGATCATTCAATTTTTTTCCCTACCGAGGCACGTACAACGTTGGGGAAAGATTACCTAGCAAAATTATTCGCGAAAACTTGAATATAATTTCTTGAAATCCATTCATATTCAGCTCTTTATCGCGATGTTACCGGCGAAAGAAAAAAATAAAAACTTTTTAAATAAACTTACTTAGTACCTACACCAAATGGAATAAATCAAAAATATCAATTTTTTGAAATGAATGTATAACCCTTGCGACCATCTTAAGGCGTGAAAAAATATACGTAGATAGGTACTCGTAGATATGGAAAAAAAATGCTTATTAAAATTAAGGTAAAATTTTATAATAATATTTTCTTAAGTGGAATGTGCAGATATTTCAACGATTCGTACAGATTGAGAAAAGAATGAAAAAGAAACGTCGAAAAAAGCGAATTGTGGAATCTAAAAATTCCATTTAAACATTCGATGAATTCGATTATTTATTTACTCGTAGTTTTCATTTTCAACAATGCAACAAATTAAAATCGTACCTTTTGAAATATTCGAAAAAAATTAGTATCAATCCTGATAGTATTGATTATGAATTTTCATTTCGTTAAACGACAATTTCCAACGTTTCCTTTAACGAAAGATTTTGTCCCACCGCTAAATAGTTATAAACTTGCTTAAATATGCATCAGAAACGCGAAAAATTCAATTTCCTGAAGAAAAAATACCAGGAAGATAGATATTTTCTCCGTAACTGTGTGAATAGACATTTTTGAATGATAGTTATTTCAAAGTTATACTAGCTCTTATGCTTATTTCAAGTAATTATTGTTTCATAGGTAGGTAAGGTAAACCCGGGTGAGATGACGCACCATTCTTAGAATCGTCATAAATTTGACAAAAATGACTCAAAAAATTTGATACTTCGTGAAAAGTACTACCTACAGGTTCTGTACCTGTGGCCCTGAACAATTTTTTTTTTGGTCAATAATTTTTCGATTTTTTTGAAAAATAAAAAAAAATTTTTTTTGGCCATCTCTCCCATGTGTATGGGTGAGATGGCTTATGGGATTTTGCATGTAAATAATTGAAAATGTATTGAAAATTTTTTTTTTGAAATTTGAGATGAGCAGAAGTCACAGAAGTAGTCTTCTGTGTTAGATGTGTCTTGTGAGCTTAAATTTAAAAAATTCCATTAAAAAAATGAAAAGCATTATTATAACTATGAAATTTTCATAGGCCATCTCTCCCTGCACACATGTGCGGCATCTCTCCCATTTTGAGACTTTTTCTTTTTTTGTAAATTGATCTCACAAATCATTTGATATTGAAAAAGTTGTATAGCTCAAATTAATCTATATTAAATGTACTTTCCATTGGACTATTTGAAAACCAATTTCAGAATGTATTTTGAACGAAAATTTTTGTTTTAAAAATCATGAAAATTGATTCTTCAAAAAATTTTATCACTTTTCAACTTCAAGGATTTCCACAGACCAAAATATGTCAGGTCGGCGAAATATTTTTGTTGCATGTAAGGTAGTTGGGTATAAGGTACGTTTCTACACGGTTGGATTTTCGAATCAGTGTTGCCAACATACCAAAATTGAAGGTGCGGCATCTCTCCCGGTGCGGCATCTCACCCGGGTTTACCTTAAAGGTACCTATATTGGGCAAATTTTCCTTACTATTATCCTAAAATGGATTCGTATTTTATGTCAGTTGCTCATGTGACATATGTTAGCTCCATCACATTAGCGCCAATTTGAATCATTCCTGACGTCAAGTAATGTATTTGAATCCTTTTTGATAACTTAATGAGATAAAAATGAAAATTTAAAAATTAATTTCAATGATTTTTTGTAATAAAAGTAAATGAAGTGATGGTACACTTCATTGTTCTCAAGGGAAGACTACCGCCGTATCGAAAAAATTGCACAACATCTACTTTTTCTTGTTCATGTTCAAACTCTCTGTCATTGCCCGTTCCTCGAGAAAAAGTCCGTTAAACACTTCTTGTGAACTTCTATTTTTTTTTTTTTTCTAAAGAGAGAAGTGAGGAGAGGGTTTCTTGCGTTAGATTTTGGAAGAGAAATCGTTCTGTTAAGATTGTTTGGTTCAAATGTCTAGAATGACTGGCTATTTCGAAAATTTCAAGAATTTTATTCGTGGATGATCGATCGGGCATCAAGCAATGTTGGCATGAAGAAAGTGATCACCTTCAAAGGTTTATCTGTAGATAGATAACGAAATGAGATGGATAGTAGCTACAGGCTACAGCAATGATATTTAAGAAAGGAACTGTGGGAGTGATTCTCAAGGAACTTTGTCCCTGTGGCTCGATGGTTACACAAACATATCTGCATAAACTCGATTAGTGTTGCATAGTTTCTAGATGGAAGGACTCGAATTCAACCCTGAAACACCTCGTACCTAAGTAGAAGTAGAACTGGAATATTTTATCGATTTAAAAAAACAACCGAAAGGATTTTATTATAAAACGTGATTAATAAGTATAACAGCATTATTATACTTAATCATTTGGTCCAATTTAGCTTCATTTTGCTCTCTAAGTCACGGGTAAATGTTCAACTGTAGTAAAAGTTGGCTAATATTGCTTTCACGGAGACATTTCTTTAATTGCGTTACATGACTTTTATTATGCACCTCAAAATCTAAAAGTGATACCTCTTACTCAAAGAATTCAGGTCTCTTAAGACGCTGGTAGGGACCTTGTTGATTTTGTTCGCTGCCATAACTCATATCAACGTTCGTACTGCAGTTTAAATAAAAACTTGAAATTGATTTTAGTGTTCAAAGCGCAGATTTTTCGTCGCGTTGAAATAAAGATATACGAGTACGATAGGTAGGTCTCGTCTTCGCTCGAAGAGATATTCTAATATTAACCCTTATCGCTTTTGTGGTTCATTTTGTGTTCAAGTATGTGGGTATTTCTACGACTTGCCAAATAAATACAATGTACAAAGATAGAATTGAAGAAAATGAACGAATTTGAATGCTAGCATGATATTTACTATAGGTAGAGGTAGAGGTACCTTACCTACTATGCTAGGATCAGATATTTCCAAGATGGGGACGTTTAAATAGGTAAGGTACCTACTTGTTTCAAATTCTTAACAATTTCCACCGCACCTAAACATTTAAATTCTTAGATACCTATATCTAAAATTTCTCATGCCTTAAATTTTAATGGATTAATTTCCAATAAATGAGACAAGAATTTCTCAAGACTCAACAAACCACCTAAACAATCACACTTACTCGTATATAACAAACTTACGATTTCAATTTTTTCCATCGCGATCTTTGCAATTATTCAAAATTAAATGAACAAATTAAATATTCAATTAAACAGTAAAAAACACTTAGGAATTGCAAATAATATAAGTGAGTTAAATGCGACACTGTTTTTACAAAAGTTATAGACTATGGAAAATACCCTCGCGATCCCATTTTGCAAATCAGAACTTCGTGTTCTTATTTTCATTCTCGCAAAAATTAGTTTATCAATTCATTTTATTGCATTTTCAGCAAATAAAAAGGTACTAAGGTAAGTATATAAGTAGAGTAGATAGATAGTAAAATTTATTTTTAAAATATATGCAAATAAAGTTTGAAAACAGCGTGTTTTTGCATCGCGTCAAAAAACTCATCTCTTTATCAACAAAAAACATTCTTACGTTAGCATTTTTTTATTCGTTGGCACGCTACGTACAAAAATAAGCCATCGGATTAAAGAATTGAATATATTTTTTATGAAGTACATTTGTAGCAAATTTAATAGAAAACAAAAGATAGATACACCATGCATAAAGTTACCTTCCCTGGTGGTACACATATAAGTACATACTAATAAGCCAACAGAAAAATTCGAAATGTACATACCTAGATAGATAAGTAGGTACCATTTTTTTTCTGTAAAAATACACGTCAATTTACTTATTGAAATATTTATCAAAGCCCACCGTGTGATTTATTGTTTCCTCCTAAATTCGCATTGATGTACAACCCCAATTATAATGTATAATTAAAAAGGCAATGTTTCGTAACAAATTCAATGTAGGTACATGTCGCTATTATGTACCTATAAAGTTGGTAGGTAGGTAAATGACATTCTCGTAGCAGTCTTTTTAAATTGATATTCCCTGTGAAGAAATTTAACAACGTGAAAGACTTTTTTTTTTTCAAGACTGCTACGACATACCGTAACTTTTTCCTTTCCTTTTTTTCAAATAAGTACCTACCTTTATCATACTAAAAGGTATTATTATTCCTTCATTAAGATTTTAGATATATTAAGAACCGTGCGAATCAGAAAAATGGAAAGCGAGCTAATTAAGGAGGACGAAATTTGCTGATTAATCATTTCTGAAGATTCCCCGACAATCGACCAATTGTTTTTCACGGTCTTTATCGAAGCACAAAATGTTGAAAGTTCGCATAATATTTCATTATTTCGAATTTTTCTAAACGAAATAAGCAACTCTTGAGTACTTATCTCTTATGCAATTCATGTAGCGAGGTTTTATGTACATTCCTCAAAATTTAGGATTGACAGTCTCTACAATAGAATAAATCTTACTTAATACTTAGGTAAAATTTTCAACACGATAAAAGTTACTAAATATTTTTAGTAAAAAGGTGACATCATGTTTCTGCCTTAGATGGAAAGTTTTAACCTGCTCTCAAACACCTGGTAACAAGATCTTCCAAAAGACTTTATATTTCTTCGATTCCAAATTTATTCGCAAGTTAATTTTATTTTCACATAAATAATTTTTAAGCCTCAAAATATAGATTTTACGACATTTTTAATACACTCACTTACTTATTTAATGATGAATTTTTAATAGGTTAAAGTTCAGATTTGAGTTGCTACCTATATTTAAAATCTATTAGGTAGCATCGCTTTCAGTAAACTCTAAACAGTTTTCACGAGAGAAAATTTTTTGGAATTTTTTAAAAATATCTTTCAGAATTTGAAAGCACGTAGGTTATAAATTTTCAATTAATCAAGATTGGAAAAGTTTGAAATTATTAGGTAACAAAAATGTGATACTGATATGAAAGTATAAGGTAAAGAGAAAGTTTTTGAGATTTTTCGATTGTGATATAGGTAAGGTAAAAAAAAATATAGGCAAATTAACACATTTTTTCTGATACCTACTTCGTTCTCAACGATCATCCATCAGTAAAATTTTAAACCAAATTGGCAATTCACATTTTCCTTCAACTTCGAGAGTAGATAAACATAAATAATTGAGTTCAAAATGGGTTGTCTAATCTACCATGTCGAATTACTTACCTCAAGAAATATCATGATTTCAGTTCTCAAAATTCATACTTCAAGTTTGAAAATAGTGTCAAAAATTGAAAAATAATCTTACTCACATGTTTTATTTTTTGAAAAATGGACTCAACAAAGGGCATGTTTATTCTCCCCCCCCCCCCTCAAAAATTGTCAATTCAACTTCACATTCGCTATAAAGAGAGAATAAAAATTTTGATTTCCCATTTTTTTTTCTCTGTTGAATTTTAAAACTCATTTTTGATTATAGGTACCTAACTTACACCAAAAATGAAACAACTTTTTTTCATGCACTTCTCAAAAAATAAATAAATAAACGTGAAAATAATTCTTTTTTTAGCAGCACACCTCCATGAATCTATTTCATAAAAATTTAACAAGAAATTTCAATTTTTCAAATTAAAAAAATTCTGATTTTATGGACATAAATGAATTTTAGATTCTACAGTGTTAAACACTGCTTTTTAAAATCATTTGATTTTAAATCTTCTTCACTTTCCGCTGATGTGTCTGAAAAAAGTAAAACAAATCCATTCCCAGTCTCTAAAACTTATATTGAGTAAGGACACTCTGTACACTTATCTGTCCGCTTGAGAGTTCAGGTCAAACTGAATTGAATAATTCGTTGCCTCAAAAATGAAATTTTTAAACATTCCAAAATTGAATAATTTTTTTTACGTTTTTTTATCTGGGTGGTAAAATCCGTGCATTTGAATATGCTACTCGTGCGTGCTTTGAGAAAATTAGAAATACAAATACGGAAATCACTCTCGAAAGCACAATTTCTTCCATCTTTAGTCTATCTAGCTAGTACAGATGCAGAATATATATTACATATCGGAAGATACTCGACTATATATAGTACCTATGTGTTCTTGCTATTGAAAAAAAAACCTTCTGTGCTCTCAAAGGATTACACGTAATGTGCTTAGGTATCTCCTACTCGTGTAAGTATAGGTACGTATTACATACGTATCAACATATATCTATTCGAATTAAATTAATGTGCAAGTACCGAAGTAGATCTACTGTGTACTTAACATCGACTCGTACACTTAATTATCTAAATATGATTTATAGCGCACAGATATCACGTGTGTTCATAGTTACTTATTTGTATAAATAACTTTTACGAATGGATACTTGTAATACACCTAAGTACCTACCTACCTACCTACCTACCTACCGAATACTCGTAGTTGAAAAATAAGCAAATTATTATGAAGAAAAAGGCCAAAAGAAAAATATGTACCATTGTACCTAGACAAGAAATTCTACAAATCTGTGTCAAGAAAATAAAATGTCAGTTCCAAAAATTCACAAATATAAAATGCAATTTGCTATAATATCTGCTGACAAGTTTACATACATGCAACCCCTCGTACATATTTTCAACAATGAAAGTCAATTCAATACGTATACCTGTGCTATATACCTGTCACCTGTTCAAGTTGAAGAGGTGAAAGGAATGAGACCAAGTGAACAAGTATTCCGCCACGAATTAATTTTTCAAATAAATATTTACAAATTCGTTTTCAAAACTGGATGATTTATTCTGCTCTTTGACTTCATCACGTTGTGAAATAACATTTAGAAAACATACCTTTCTTCGTAAGTTTAAAAATGAGAAAAATCTTCCCATCCGAAATACTTTTCGACAGAAATTTTATTCCTTTGAAAAAGTAATCGAGCTTTCATAAGTATTTAATGAGTGCGTATGTAATACGACGTATACCTACTTGTTGATTTTTCAGCTGAGTAGAACATTTCTTTGGGAAATTTCGCGAATACTTTTCCCAATAGATATGTGAGAACAGTGAGAACATTGAATTAAAAATATTTTCACGGTATGAATTCTAGCGAAGTTTAAAAACTTCTTGATAAAAGAGCAAGGAAACTTTTCAAGAACCTGCGAATGTCGACAAGGACAACAAAATAGTACCTATTCGCCAGCAGCAGAATGTGTGGCAAGTTTATGTAAGTAGGTAATTTAATTACACGTGTGTTGTTTTTGTAATTTTTCTGTCGTATTCGCAAAGTTTTCGTTCTTATTCTTAGATATGATGCATAATGGAGAAATGATTAAGTACTCGAAGAAAATACGTAAAAAGAACCAGATTAAATCACCAATAAACCCAGTACTTCGGTAATGTTTGTAAAACTTTAAATATAAGTAACCACGATTGAAATCTGAATGAGCAATTTAAGCAATTTTATTCGAGATTAAATATACGAAAAAATCTCGAGAAAGAAAATCGTTTCGAATAAAAGAACAATGTTTGAATGGAAACCGAAAGATTATTCTCGAATAAAATGATCCTAAAAAGAAAAAAAAAACTAACTAGAAATTTGCACAGAAATTAAATCTAATTTACACCCGGTATAATGAACTGTGTACTTGAATACTTGTCCTGTAGATGAATGAATGTGCTGAATAGGTGACATAATACACTTCGACAAAATAAATTAAAAAAATATATATATTCTCACCTAAATTGCAAAAAATTCTGATCAACTTGCAAATTTCAATAAGAAAGGTTGTTTTTAAACAATATAAATTAATTTGCTATCGATACCTTGGTAATGCTTTTGAATACTCCTACTTAAAAATAAGATAGGCAACGAGAGAAGCTCGATTAAACATCAACTCACGCGGTAACCGGCATTTCAATAAAAACGTAGCGCATGTAAAAAAGAACCAATCAACTTAGAAATACTGCAAGTATCATTTCTAACCGATTATATACATAAAACATTTGTTTTTAACTGACGAATAATAATAAAAAAAAAAAAAAATACAAGAATATCAAAAGCGAAAAAAATTTTAATGTCTACCTGATAAGATTTCAGTTGGAAAATTGTTTAAATGAAAAAATAAATTCTCGAAATGCTTGTCCGCGAAACCGGAAAGTTGTACTAATAAATTATATTTTACGGGAATTATCTCGATTTTCGAAAATGATAACCGTGTACCCGAATACGACGACTGCAACGAATGAAATTCGAATCTGAACTGTAAACTAGGTCCGTGTTAGAATGTAGATATCTATTCGACTTCTGGTGGTACTTTTACAGCCTTCTGTCCCTTACCATCCCTTGCGTTACCAACGTCTATCCACCCCCAATATAGTTTAAAACAGGGTTGCGCAAAATCAAAATTATTCGCAGATTAATCTACCGGCAAGAAAAATTATATCTACCTTATGCTTTATGAAATCAGCTGACCGAAGTTTTACGCTCAGGTATAGGCGTTCGTTTGATTATTTAATTAGTTAACTGGCGTATTATACACCGGTACTTATTATTAAATTGTAAGCTATGTATTTGCTAAAGGCATTTATTCGTATTCATTCATTTATTCATAATTTACCTAAACTAATTTCGGGTAAAGCGTAGGAATATATTTTAAATGATATTCCTGTGGCGTTTTAATGTGTTTGTCGTAGGTCTAATCGAGATATTTTTCATGCGTTTTCTCGTTACTCAATTAAATTTTTCACAAAGGCATCTAATCATGTATACCTAGATACAAATATCAAAAGCACGAGTGAAATACAAATGTGCAAACAATATTTCAAAAGTCAAAATATGAATAGATACCTGTTAGGTATAATAGATAGATGTATACATTCGAGAATATTTATTTTTCTTCCCGTGATAGGCCCTATTTTTATAAGATCCCTTGATCAAAAAAGCAAGGAACTTGGAGAAAATTTCATAAAAGTTACGTTTTCGTTCTCTAGATACCTACTTCGAAAAATAAAAAATAAATTGACCTACATAGTTCAAAAATTATCAACTCAAATTACTTGGAGCATGCTTAAGGCTATTCTAAAGCTATGGCTCTAGTCCAAAAGAGAGAGACATTTTCCCACTTTTTGAGATAAATTTGGAAAATATAGTTTTTTCTGTACCTATGTGAAACTTGTTGAAGTTTATTTACATATAGCTGTGTAATGCCTCTTTCTCATAAACATCTTATACCTATACTATTCAAGTTTTCAGATTTTCTCAGTAAGGTGGACTGAACTTCGATATTTGATTACAGAGCACAGTATGAGAAGAATGCGCCGATGTTCTTCAAGTTTTAAAAAATAATAATATAATGGGTATTTATAATTTTTTTTTTTATTAATGAACCAACTGCCATATAGTTTGAAATTCACATACGAGTACCTATACAGTTTATACTTTTTACTCGTAACAGGGTTGTGAAAACCAAATGTTTTTTCATTTTCCGTTTCCGTTTCCGTGTTCTTTTTGATTTTCAGTTTATGTTTTTGTTTTCGTTTTTCGTTTTCATTTTCATTTTCGTTTTTTTAGTTCTCAAATTTTTGTTTTCGTTCACATTTTTTCCCCGGTTTATACGCCTTGTTCTGCAATTTCATAGCTATTGCATATCACAACTCGTTAAAAATCGAATTTTAAAAAAGCTCGTGGAGTGAACAAATTCTTACTTAATTAGAAAATTTAGAGTTTTTTTTTGCTTTAAAAAATCAATATTTATGTTAGTACCAACACTTTAAAAAAAGAAGGCATTCTTCGGTAACTTTCGATCTTTTTGAAACTAACGCTGTATAAGTAAATAGGTATTAGGTAGGTACTCGTATTACATTTTATTTGAATTTTTCCATGCGAAAAATTTTAAAATTTGTAACTGTAAGTAGGAGGTATAAACATTTTTTATTGAATGTTTCATCTAGGTACCTATTCAAAGAATGGAATTTTGAAAAAACTCCCAAAAAATGGTCATCTTTGTACTACCTACTCAGTACTCACCTTAAGTCTCACCCCTACACATAGATAACTAGCTATATGTATAGCTATCACTAAAATCAACGGGCCAACCGTAATTTCATTTTTCATCAAACTGGACTTATTGTATTGTTGGTTGCCTACTATTTCGTTGCAAAGGCAAATCGCATGCCACGCCTGGTAAAAATTTCTGTTTTTGTTTATTTTTTTTCGACTTTTTTTTCAATACAAAAATGAGCAAATACATACTTATCATCATGTAAACTGACCCATCGTCAACGTTTCATAGGAAAGTTCAATTCGTATTTTTGAAATATTCAATTTTTAAACCAGGCACCTAATAAAAAGAACAAGAACAAGTGACAGAGATGTGCACTTTTCAGAAAAGTAATTTTGGTGAAATGAAAAGTGAAAATTTCATTGAAAAGTGTGAAAAGTTGTGAAAAGAGTGAAAAGTAAATTGTGCTCAGTAAGAGCTTCAAATTGATGTATTTTTTGCCTATCTAAAACTCACAAAATAACAAAATCATATTTTTTCACCTACTTAGTCGAATAGTGGTAGTCTTGAGCCTTTCTAGAGCCTCTACATTTTTGGGTTTTTCAGTTTTGAAAAAAAATGTTGCGAAAAATATCAAAATACAGTTCAGCGCTCATATATGGGTGCTTAATTGCGAAGGTGAAGAAGTGGAGAGAGTGAATCATGATATTTGACTTTATCAATGAGGTCAGTGTTCTCTGATGAATAAATTGATTGGTCATTCACTTTTTTTTTTTTTAGTGAAAACTGAAAAGTGAAATGAAAAGTGGGGACTTTTCTTTTCAACTTTTCATTGAAAGAAAAGTACTTTTTACTTTTTACTTTTCACTTTTCAGACTGCACATCTCTAAGAACAACACATTCATTGCGTGGAATATTTATCGTGATTTCGCAAATGTTGAATTTTGCATGATTTATTCTGTGAAATAATGTTGTTTTAAATACGGTACCTACATACCATACATATATTTTTGACTTGATGGTTGAAAATCGGCCCTTTTTTATTTTTATGATGAGACACTTTTTTAATATCTTGATTAACTCTTAAAAGTAGAAAATTTTTAAGAAAACGTTTCATTTTTGTATGAAATTGAACTTCACAGGTCGAGTTTACAATTAGACTCAAGTTATGTACGTTGTTGTTCTTTTTCTGTATTCCTATAATATAACTTAGGTATTAATTTTTTTTAAAAGTCTGTAATTCTTTACTTTTCAAGTACCATTCAACTATTTAACGACTTTTGATAGTTGATAGTTTTATGATTAGCAATCATTGCCATATTATGTTTTCTTATAAGTTATTTTCCAAATTCATAAAATAATTACAAAAGGAAAAAAATCATATATAATCGTTTTGTTCGAGCACATAGTCCTTTTCGCATTTTCATCCGGAAAAATTTTTAATAAATATTTTTTATAGCAAACTTTGTAGATTAATTTCAAGTAGGTACGTTTTGTGTTAGACTAATTTACCATTAAAAAATCCTATTTCTAGTTTCCCCAATAAAATTTATCATCATGCAAAGAATTCTCAAGCAATTAAGCACAAACTGTGTAGGCCTAGGTAACAGATTCCCTTCGAAGTGAGTTCAGCTGTTGAAAACCTTTTTTTCTCCTCCTCTCTCCATAAAAAAAAATTGAAAAATTAAAAAATTCGGATAGGTACATATACAAAGCAAAATTAATTCGAGCAAATAAAGTAATTCTTGCGAATGAAACGGGTTTTTATATTGATGGTAAAGTTGATCAATTTTTGAATAGTTGAGTGAGATATGTATGTACTTAATTTGGGAACTAACCTTACTTAAAATTTCAATAATCTCATCAAGCTCATGATAAAGCTTGTCTGTTACCTTCAAATTCTATTTTTAAAAATGTTGAAAAAAAATCGTAAGCCTACACTTACATAATATCAAATGAATGATTGCATTCAGTATAAGTAAGTCTGTATAATATTTCTTCATTATAGATACAAACTTTTATACTTTGTCTAGTACCCAAACAAATTACTCGACGTAAAAAGTAGGTACATATATATGAAAAAAAAGATTTCGTACAAAGTATGCATAACCTCATATTGTAAGTAATTGTATCGTTCAACTCGAGAAACATCTGTGACAATGGAAAATTTTTCATGATTAGGTTTAGGTAGGTATAGGTTGATATATTTTGCAAACATCAAATGAAAAGCTACAGAAGACAGTAATTTGAAGCCAATTCAGAGAAGAAGCGAAAAGCATTCCGACGTAAAAACATTTTCTTTAAAAAGACGTTTCAACGTTTCAAGTCTGACTAAACCGAACCAGCTGAAACACAGAATAGAAAAACCGTCACTAAATAACCATAGAAATGAGCAAAAAATTCCTCTTATCGTTTTCTACATAATCCGCGAAATGAAATAACACCGTAAAATATTTACGAACGAACGAAAGAGAAAAAAAATCAAAGTTTCTTCGCAAACTGAAGCAAAATGTTAGGCAATTTCTGTTGGTCTTGAAAAAAAACTTGCTCTACTTATTTAAAATCTGCTCTAGTTCTTATCCCTCATAAAATTTTAATTAAGCCTACCTACACATTATCTTTCGCTTAACTACTTATTTTTGATTCGGATCATCGCTGAAAAATATGTATAAATATAAGGTCATTTTTTTAATGTTTATAGTAAGGCATCTTTTTTTTCTTCTTTTTAAACATGATTAGCTCAAAACGCTCGCCAGCTCCCTAAGCGTTGGCAAAAAGGAGAGAAACAATATTTTCTAAGAATGCAAAAAAAAAAATTAAAACTGAAAATGTTTTTTTTTTTGCAGCAAAAAATGCCTATAATATTATTAATTTTTGGTTATGCTTTCCTCTATTCTTTTTATTTCGATTACCTATTTGCTTTATCTGCTAGAAATAAATAATGCCGTTATTCAAGTAGGTATTTGTTTAACCTTTCTTTCTTTTCCTTTTTTTTTTTTTTTTTTTTTTTTTTGATCAGCACACCAATGTCATCGGAAGAATTTTTAAATATGTACATATAATATGCTACATAAAATATTTTGTCAAGGTGCTTAGGTGTTTCAAAGCAAAAGTAAAATCTACATGAAATTGCCTCAAGTCACTCGGAGAGGACTTGAAGGGCGGAATAAAACAATATAACAAAAGAAGAGTACCGGTAGTTGAAAATAATGAACATTTCCCTACGGTATTTCCGAAGAGAGAGAGAAAAAAAGGAATAAAAAACTGAACTTAACGGAAACACGTTTCTCAAACGATTCCGTAAAAATAGGATAGAATATAAACGTAAAGAAAGTCAAACAATCGTGACGAAAAATTTTTTTATATTTATGGAATTCGCAAATGCAAAGTAAACACTGTACTTACGATTAGTATGTAAACTTGCGCATTAAAAAAAAAAAAAAATGAAAAGTCATTTTTAGGAATTCATTAAAAGAATACATTTGTTTCTTTCTCATACCGGGTGATCGAAAAATTGTGGGTCTTCCAACATTTTGTTTAGGAATAAAGTTGGATTGGCGACTCCTGAATGCATTAAACAAAACCAACATGGTACCTACCTACCTAGCTACCTACAACATTTCTATCTACGTAAGGAACAATTGTTGCACAACGATTTTTTTGCTCATAAGTAAGTAGAAATCCGACAAAAATATTATCGTGCATTTATAAAATTAATATTTAATATACAAATCTGTATTTTATTTTAAATAATTGTAGCTTACGGGTAAAAATTTCTTAACACTTTAAAACAACCACAACGGTAAAATAGAAAGGAAAAGTTACCCGACGAAAGAAAAAAAAACATTTGAAAAATGTCTGCAGTTGAAATTACAGTAAAAACTAAACATAGTATTAGTTTCATTTCATGCTTACATCGCCCTATTCGTCTATTCGTTGTACGTTTAGGAAAAACTTTTAAAATGGAAAAAGTTTTTCCACCACCTTTTTTCCTTTGTAATATACCTCTTTTTCAGTTTTTCATCTCTGGATGTCTTCATTTCGGCTTTTAACAACACGAGTTTAAGTTCTTTTGCCGTTTTTCTAAATGAAATGTTTGATTAATGTTCAACAACTAACAAACAGTACAAAATTAAAGAAAACTGTTCGAAGTGATCTCAAGTCATAATAACTTTATCAGTGCTTAACCCCATTAATTTTACCAAGCTGTAATAGTAAAAGTACCCACTACAAACTACCTCCAGCTGATAAGTACCTACTTGTACCGATACCCTCGTGTTTTATCATGTAACGATGTGTGGTGCACGTGCGAGAGATCAGCGGTAAATTAGTAATCAATAGGTATAGCATTCTTTTTTTAATACAATTTTTTCTTGGAAGTTTTAAGTAAAAGGTAAACGAATTTACTTGGAAGAAATCAATTTCCAACTTTTCATAGGTGATTACTGATTGTACGTATGTTTTCTAGTAAATTCTTCTGAACAGAAACTTTTTATAACCTCGGTAATGATGGCGATATAAATTAGGTAGGTACCTACCTTTTGTACATTTGTGTAACAGATGGCGAGAAAATTTCACACAAGCGTTTTAGGTTCAGTGATTTCATTTCCAACTTATTTTCCAACATGATAACTAAGCTACCTAAGTATAAGTAAGCCTATCGTGTATTAGTAGAAGAACTAAAGTTATTTAGGTATCTCCAAATGTTTCATTCAAGTATTTGGTTGATCATAATTTTAATCTTAGATGAGTTGAGTTTCCTAGATTATTTTAGGCTCATGACTTATTCATTAACATTTAGACTAATAAAGAGGTTTTCATGGTACTTAGGTATACAATTGAAAATATAAAACAAAATTGAATAAATGTAAAACTTTTTAAGCATAAAATTGAGGCATGAATATTTTGCATTTTTCAAGTTACTGCGCAAAGGGCGAAATGGCAAAAAATTATTGTTTTTTCATCAATTCAATACAGCCAATCAGCGAATAGTATTTCAGCTGATAGCCAATTAGCGACCAGTATTGAATGGTATCAAAAGTAGCCTGTAGGATCGTTTTAAAACAGTACTCATTTTCTTGATTTTGAGTTACTATTTTGACTAATAATTTATCTTAATTCTCAAACTTTTTGCCTGAAAAATGTTTAAAATCTGGTTAATTGGTTAATTGGTCAAATTGGTGAACGGATTAACAAAAAAATTCAAAATTACTTGCATAAAAATAAAAAATTGAAATCAATTTTAAATTAATAAAATTTAAATAAGCATTCATGATTCAACTCGGCATTTTTATTTTTAAATGAATATAAAATGACAATAATTGGTAAAAAGTACAAAGAAGTTAGAAAACCATTGATTTGACCTACAAAATGTGACTTGCAAATCACAAATTTAATTCCGTTTCGAAAATAAAGTAGGTATTCAGCCAATTCTTTCCTTCTATTTTTATTTTTTTAAATAGTAAAGTTTTCAAATTTATAAACAAATTGAACAATTTTCAATTTTTAAACAAAAAATAAAGGAAGGAAGAAAAAATTTTTAAATTATAGTGTTGAAATCTTCAACAATGATCGAAAGCTGTACTTCTAACGAGTGTAGTAAAACTACAATAAAATGTCAAACTTTGAAAAGAAAAAAAATTATAACAATTCAAAATCGACAAAACGATTAAATAGACAGAAAGCAAAAACAAAAATATCACAAAACAATATGTTTAGCTTCAGGAACATTGAAGCTCTTTTTTGAAGATTTGATGATAGAAAAGCCTTCATAGTTCATAGTCTCTCTTAGTTTGTTTTTGATCACTTTTTTTCTTTATTAATTTTTTTTCTCAGCGATGGTTCATCTTCAAGTCGTAGAGCTTCAGATTTCCTCCACTGAACACTTTTTCGTCCGTTTTTAAAGGTTCAAGGTTCAATCATCCCATTGACACTATTGACCCCGGTTCGCTGTTCAATTTTTTCGCCTGATACCTGAACTGCAAAAAAAATCCAAAAATATCACTTGAGTATTCATACTCATTAGATACTCGAGTACTTGACTTGAAAATAAAAGAAACAAATGATTAACCGACTAAAAGATAAGAAAACAAATTTATTCACAATTGTTATCTTTTAATAGTACAGGTAACACAACAAAAATTTCGCTATAAATTTATACAAATTGACAATATTTATATTACTTTTAAAAATAAAATTGAAAGCGAAAAATAAGTAATTTAAAACTAAAAAATACAAATTCATTAATATATTAGCGAGATAGTTCGATAAACCTTATTAAAAAGTTGATTCATTTTAAATAATAAAAACGAAAAAAAAATTATTTACACAATTATCAAGGTTGTCTTATCATATTCATTATTTTTTATATATATATCTTTTTTTTTTACAGAATTACTATTTTAGATGACGCTTTGCTAATAACGATGAAATTTTTTAAATGATAAAAAAAATTAGGCTACGTGGAAATGTGTGAGAATTTCGAGAAATATCATTTTTGATTACACGTCTTTAGGTATATAGGTAAGCATATACATACAAGCTTCTCACGTTCATAATCAATATCTATTATTGAGATATTAAAGCGATATACTAAATCTATGAAAATTTCCCACTATATAATGTAGATCGCGAATCACTCAAACTAACTAACTAAAGAAAGAGTACATGTAACTATAGAAAATTACTATTTTCGTGAAAAATTGCGTTTTCGTTTTCGAAAGGCAAATCAAAATGAAAAATGCGGATTGGGTACGTAGTGGTAGTAATTATAATATTTCTATTACTACATATAAAACGAACTCGATCAAGTAGATAAAAATGATCAGAATTGATGAAATCAAAATCAAACGTGTAATTTAACCCAATTCATCAAAAATATTCTTATTATATCGATATATTCGATTATATTCCACGTTATTTCGATTTTCTGGTCATTTCCTATAGCATCATCGAGCCAAAAGAACAATCTAATCGTTAATTTGCGCGAATTTCATTTTTCTTAATATTATCTCGATTTTGATCATTTAAATGCCTTCCAAATTACGATCAAAAAAGTAAAAAAAAGTAAATGAAAAAAAAAAGATGGAACATTACGAAGTTTTTATTCGTAAAATTATAGTTGAGAATACCGAACAATGAAATCAAAATTTGAGAATTCGTCGACACTTCCACCGAAATGCTTCGAATACCTACACTACTTGCCATCTTTACACAAAATTCGAAAGTTCTCAAATGAACCATTACGAAAACCTTCGAATCGAATAGATCACCGTTCGTGGTGTATAGCTATAGCACGATTTCAACAAAAAATCAACGTTGAACACCTTATTTTGACAGACCAATGCCCTCAAATTCCTTCAAGCATACAGACGAATCCATGCTCGGCGTTCCTTCCACCTTAATACTATTTGTTATGAAATCACAAAACCGAATAATACTGTGTAGAAAAAAAATCAAACCCAAAATATAATCATTCTCTCTTAAAACGTATATATTCGCCAATCCCTTTCAAGGACGGAGTTACTCGCTGCACACGAAAATCAACCTAAAATAACGCAGGTATCGTAAAAAAAAAATTAAAAAAGTAGCACTAAGGCGCACTTCAATAAACGAGGATACCTTTAAATCGCAAAAAATTTTCAACGTGCAACGAAAAAGCTTCTCCTTTATCCTATTTTTTCCACCGCATACATATTATACGCAGACTTACGTACGCCGAAGACATAAGTTCTCTAGTAGGGCAGTTACGCGATATCTTAGCTACCAAATATAAAAAGTGTTAAAAATTCATAATAATTAGTGCTTAAGTGCTTACTTAGATATTCGTAAAATTGTGCGAAATGTTTACAGCGATTAATATATACATACGGAGAAATACGTAGATTAAAATATATACTCGCATAGAATAAATAATCGTTAGAATATTAATAAAAATAAATAAAACAAAGAAAAAAAATAATAAAAAGCCGAAACAACACGCACCTCTTCCGGGTTATCGTAGTAAAAAGCACTTTTAAAATAAATACCGTCGAGTAACAACCAGAAACAGACTAGGTAACCGGTCAAAATTTAAGCAACGAGTCATCAAACAAAAATAAATCACCGTAAAACGTTTCCAAAATAATACAAAATCTGCTTCTCTGTTTTTTTCTTTTTTTTTGTAAACACATTTTATAAATAATAAAAAAATTTGTTACCTAATCAGTCTCTAATTCCATTATATAAACATGTGTAAATACGTATATAAATTTATATACTTCATATAAAGAAAAAACAAAAATGCATAAATAAATAACAAAATTAAAATAAAAAAATATTTATATGAATAAATTTATTTATATATTTATATTCGTAAAGTAAAACGCACAAAAATACAACTTACATTGTTATTGATATGAGTTTTCCTTGAATCTCTGATTCAAAAAAAAAAAAAAAAAAAAAAATTGAAAAGTGAAGAGCATTAAAAATAAAAAATTTAGAAAGAAAAAAAACGAATATTCCTTGTCGCTTATATCGATATTTCAATCTGTTTTTTTTTTTGTTTTTAAAAAAAATCAACGACTAGAAAATATTTCGAACTACGATCACAATGTTTTCATCCTTTTGAAGCGTTCGATTTGAAAATTGTCAAAAACGAATGAATACACGGTGGAATTGGTAATCGTTGTACTAAACAGCGTGGAATTTTATTCATTTTTCGAATAGATAAATTATTTTTTTAAAGTTAAAAAACAAAATAAAAACAAATACAACAAAAAATTGTTCTTAGGCTGATTTTGATTCTTTCAAGAGGATAAATTTGGGACAAATGTTCATCAAAATGCTATCTGTTTACGATATCATGCAATAATGTAAAGGGTTTGTTAAACAATTTATGGTAGGAGATGAACAGGAAACGATCGAAATGTTCTTGTAAAAGTTAGAGGCAGGGGGAGTGGTCTCAGGGGTTTCCTTCAAAATTGAAAGCTGATTCCAATTCTTTTGAAGATATCTATTATCCCACAAACTTCTACCATTCAATTTCACGTGAAGATGAGAGAGGGAGAGAGGGAAAAGATTTTTCTCAAACTCTTTCGAGATCAAACTTTCGTGTTCTTCCAATTCTATTTACTAAACGCACATATAAGCACTTGGTGTACTGCACACAACTGGGGAAGAGAATCGAAAGAGCGTATTGGGAATTATCTTAGAGGATGTATTAATTTCAAACGACCAACTCACTTTTCCTCCATGCCCTCACTACGAGGGCACCTCGACCAGATTTTCACTTCAAATTAACTTCTAAAAACATAATCTAGAATTCAATAATGAAATTCGTTGGCAGTGTATTTCAATGGTTTTGGCTAAAGACCATTTATACCTATCCTTACTCATTGGAACCAAAATTCAGAACTTTTTTGGACCTTTTGAGAAAAATCTGAAAGACATTGTCATAAAAAAGTTCAAAATTATCATAACGCAACTTCATACTTGGGCCTCCTTCCCTCTCGTTCCACAAATCTGCAATCTTCTTCTTCTTCTCCTCCTCGTCTCTCAGAGGTAATTTCGGAGACCAAAAATTCCAAAAATAGACTGAAGCATATCTGCAGGTCCCTGACATAGCAGAATAATTATGAAACAAAACATTCCACCTTCAAAATCCGTTTTCCCATACTTTTATCTCAAGTTTCTGTTTTTTCAACTATAATAGACAAATCTTTTCTCAATTTTAAAACATCATTCAAAATTGCGAATAAAAAATCCTTTCAAAATGTGAAAATGCTCACAAAAACCTGCTCAAAATCGGAAAATTTCCCAAAAGTGCCTGTTTCAAAAAATTGTTAGAATGTTCTCAAAAAATCAATCAAAATGAAAATTTTCCCAATTAAAAAAAAAAATACGGAAGAAATTCAATTTTTAGAGGAAATGAGTTCAACAAAAGTCACTTTAAGAAACTTCGCAGACCCTATCCAAAAAAGAAAAATTCATATAAAAGAGAAGGCCATTAACCTTCCCATTCCCTTGTCTGAACGTCATTTACAAGTCATCCCGTAGGGGGCTGGGCGGTCACTCACTCAAGCTTACACATGAAATCTAAAAAGGAAATAAAACACAGATCAACGAAATTATTTGTGAAATTGATAGTAAATTTCATTTTCATTTGTTGGTCAAAATATTATTCGAATGATACATAGAAAAAATAACAGATGTTAAAATGAATAACTTAACTCTTTCCACTCAATCTACTAACACTCAGATCAACAAAATCTAATCATCGTACCTATTAATTAAAATAATCGACCAAATTTTCGAACCCCTGCACTTATTAATGATTAAACAACGATAGTGAACGTACTTTGTTACTTTCCACTTTCCAGACATGAATTAAATTCAACGTCGCGACATAACTAACACAATGTATTGTATTTTTCGAGCTTTCATCTCCAAGCACGCGTTTAATTTTTTCATATTTTTCCATCTTCAGGGCATATCTATGTACTTTTGAAATCTCACTCGTAATATTGCACTTCGCGACAAGAATGTTCTTACACAATACAACAAATATAAACAAAAAAGAAAAAAGAAAACAAAAACAAAAAAAAACAAAAGTAAAACAAAACAAAAAAATATGATTACGAATAAAAAGAAAAAAAAATGGTCTACCACTAAAAACGTCAGTGCGTATGTGGAAAACCCATATCAATACGAACGGGAACGTACACGATAATCGTAAAAATTTACAACATAACAACTTTTTTCGTGATAAAACAAAACGGTACTAATTTTCAAATGCAAAATGTGGTAACTGTAAGCAATAAATCTAAGACTTCCCCTTCCAAAAAATTTCCGGGACCGATGACAACGTTGCCAAGTACCAAAGAATATAAGTATAAAAAAAAAGAAAAAAAAAAAAGAAATGAAAATTAACGAAAAACATATTAAACAGAAGGGACGCGTAACTAGTAAACATATTGCACTTTCGATTACAAATTAAACGATCTCGTCAAACACGTATGGAAGCGCAAATTAACTCTTCACATGCGTCCTCTTTGAAACATCATCTCGGGACGCTTTCGCAATGGTAACTTTATATTTACAATTTTTTTCCTTCATTTTCGTTTAAAAAAAAAAGAACTACATCGAAAGATGTATCTTGAAAATATCGAGACTATTCGTAGTGATACGCAACCGATGATGGTTTGTATAGAAAAAAAGAACGAAAAAAAAAATAATAATCAAGGAGCAGTTACACTGTTTACGATGAAAAACTGCTTTATACAATTTCTTAAAATTACGTATAACTATACGATATTCTCGTCGATAAATTTTCTACACGATACCGCCGACGAATATTATACTTGGCAACACTGCAAGGCGAGAAAAAAGGAAATATACCAATATCAGCAAGGAAAATAATATCCAAGAATATAACAAGAAACGATTAGGTAGCGAGCAAGTGCGTCGTGTTAGCACTCGGAAATTAATGTAATGTATAGTAATTACATAATTTTTTTTTTCGGGAACAAACAGATGGCAGTTAGCGCAAACATCGCAATACAATTTGTTTTTTAAATTTATAATAATCATTCGTAGATCACAACAATTCGTACTGTCGCAGATGCATTCGTTGTATGATATCGCGACAATCGTTGAATACGCGTCTGATATTTTCCGTATCGACGGCACAGGTGAAATGCGGGTAACAATAATGCTTACCGTCGCCGCTGGCTGTACTGATGCGCTGTAAACAGAAATTAATACTGTCAGAGAGACGAACCAACGACTTATTCGATACAGACACAGTAAAATCAACTATGTAAGCCAAATATCATCATCATCATCATCGAGTCGTATAATCACTCGAGGTGGTATCAAGCTTTTTAGCTGAAGCAAAGGACTAGGCATTTGTTCACCGAGTTTGTGTATTGAGAACGGAAATTCACAAATTGTCAACCCCGATAGCCGATTGAGCTGAAATATGTAGCTCTTGAAAAAATACGTCACTTTCACCTCTCAAAACCCGAATTCTAACCTGCGGACTTTGATTCTTGATTTTTAACGAATTTTGGAAAATGATTAGAACCAGCCCATTAGGGTTACACCTCGTTTACTCGTATAAACCCATTACGTGAAATCTATAATTTTTTTTACTGAATTCGAGTAGGCACAATTTTTTTGTAAATCAAGATGGAAAAAATAATGTTTGCTTCGAACAACCAACTTTATTCAATCAGGGGCATTGAATATAATGAACGGTAGATTTGGAAAACCAATTTTAATTAATTCCGGCAAATATGAAAAAAAGTAACATATAGCATATAGCTGATCCGCATTCTCGAATAATACACGTTTGGTATTCGTGATTGAAAAGTGACTAAAATTAAGTACACACCCACGATAACCATCGAAATTACATATTTAAATTGACAACTTACAAGAAATTCGTCGCGTATAAAATATTTGGCTCTTGTGACCTGCGCGTCTTCGGAAGGATCAGGCGTAGCATCGATTGGTGTTTGATAACGCGAAAACTCGGCGAAATAATCTTCTAATCGCGACTTACCGGCTCTGATTTTTTCAGCCAATAAATCCTGCTTGTTTAAAAATAAGATAACTGATATCGTTCTTAACCATCTGCAAAGGAAAAATACACAAAACCGTTACAATCGAAGTTAATCGAGAACAAATACGAGAAAATTGAAAATTCATTAAATTTCCAATTATGCAGATGCAGTACATCATCAGGTTTGAGACGAGGGAGGAAAAATCTTTCAAATTCATTATTTTTACTGTCAAAAAAAATGAACCGTACTCAATCAATTAAAAAAAAAAATCGTCGACTTGGATGAGAACATTCCAAAATTTCTCTATTTTCCTCTTTTTCTTAACAGTGTAAAATAAATTATTTTCGAATTGAATTACACCAAAAACACGTGAAATAAATGAACTTTTGTTAGAAAATTATAAAAGAGCTAAATTACAAAGAAATCATCTCACTGTCAATGAATTTTTTCTTGAACATATTATAACGAAAAATACGCCTCAACTAAGAGTCGAAGGAGATGAAACCATCAATGAAACGTAAGTATTCCAAATTTCGATGAATTTTTCTTCGCAGAAGGATCACAAAATCACATACCTATTGTTCCATATACTTTTAAACAAGTCTAACGATTCTCTAAGTCTGTTCTGGGTAGGATCTTCTCGAAGTACCATATTATAACTACTACAGGCAGTAACAAAAATTATGGCTGTAACGTCGTTAAAACATTGAATCCACTTTCGCCTTTCGTCTCGCTGTCCTCCGACATCGAACATGCTGCAATAGAAATACATAAATGCATTACAGCCATCTGTCATTGCGATTTAATTCATTACACGGTAGGTAGGTACGCATAATAAGCATGAGATACTCACTGGAAATTGACTTTTTCAACTTGGAATCGGGTTTCAAATATTCCGGAAGTTAATACACGACATCTTAGAATGTCCTGCAAAAAAATAACAATTTTAAAATCATCGTTCGTTGGGTTTTTTCTATTCAACGTTATCAAAATATCGCAGTCAAAAAATTACGCGATATTGTAATCAATTAAAAATCAATAAATAATCGTTTCTAAACATCAATTACATCTTCATTACGTACTTGTTCAGAAGGCGTATAATCTGGCTGTTTAATGATATGAACTCGATCAAGAAAACTGAAACGACAAAAGGCAATAGTTAATTAAACGTACAAATAACACGTTGTTTTATTGTAATTTATCCAATTACTTCTTTTATTTCCAACGACAATAATTTTTCGATTTTTATTTCTTAAATACAAGCTAGTAGGTAGCTAGACTATCTACGTAGATTCCTAAGGAGAAAAGTCAAAAAAAGATACTTACTACTTTGCGCAATCGATTAATTGATATTCGTTTGATCTTTCGAAACACGCTTGTACTCCTTTATCTTTCCATAAAATTTCAGTGTGTTCGTAGAATTCCTAGTGAAAAATAAAGAATTCATCATTAATAATGGGTACAAAACAAAATTGAAAAATAATACGTAAGCATTCTTGTACGAGTTTCTTCACTTTTCCAGATTTCTCACACAATGGCAGACTATTTTTTGACAATTGAATAAATTAAAGAATAGTTTGATGAGATATGTAACTTGAAAAAATTTAGATTTTGTGATACTTGAAAGGCTGCTACGTTAAAGCTTTCTAGAAATACTCGACAAGAATTCATTGTACTGGTGGATAATTTGATTGAACAGCCACTCGAAAGTGAAATACAAGCCAGGCTTACAAATGTTGACGTTAAAGTTCCAGGAACATTCGATATAAGAAAACTCAAAATCTTGGAAAAAGCTCTATGCAATAGCAATAAAATAAAAATTAGATTTGGAATAGGATCCACAAACAGAGATCAATTTTTTCAACTTTTCAACTTCAGAAAATTCGTCAAAAAATCAATATCAATTTTTTTGAGCTTTCCTGCGAGAGATACGAGTACGTCAGACAATTTCTCTCTTCATACACTTTCTACCCATCCGGAGACAGAATGTGGAGCAGTTTACTTGATATGAGTCGTTACATTTAACATTTAAGAACAGAGTTGGATATTTCAGAAATTTGATTTCTCATTAGTTCCCTCTCTATGGGATTAAACAAGTTCAAATTATTGATTTTAGATGAGATTTTCGCAACCTCCAGCCCTTCCTCTTAATTTCAGGGCAAATGTGGCGATACGAGTATTTTGACCAATTTCCGTGGAAATCCTCAGAAATGTTTTTAGACTCAGTATTTTCACTGGACAGGAGACATGAGCCCTCAAAGAAAGGGGATTTTTGAAAAAATCGTGGTTTATTATTTGCTCTTTTCCCTACCCAATCTGTTCTAAGTAAGTATTTGAGATTCTGCACAGATTTAGGACGTAGACGTCAAAATTCAAGAACAATATAAATTTACGAATTGCTCATTTTCGGAAAAATTAAAAATTTTCTGTTACGTGTCAATTATGTCAGAACATCAAACGATTTCCTTTCTAAAACAGTGAAACTGATGAAATACTCGTATTTTGAAGCAATGCATGGTAGGTATCAATTTTTGAGCAATTTCGAGAACTCAAAAAAAAATTGCAAAGTTTTTGGTCATTATTGTATTCCATAATTTTGGAACTGAACTATTTTACCAGGTTGGACGGGGCTAGAACAAAAAAATCACGATTTTTTCAAAAATGTCAGGCTCTTTTAGAAGCCATTTGTCTCCTCTCCCGGGATACTTCCGAGGCTAAAAAATTTTCTGTGATGACTTTCAACTCACTCTAGGTTAAATTCCAAAGAAATATTAAATCATCTGTTCATCTGTTCAACTTTTCAATCTTTGCTCGAAATATTATCTCAAAACAAAACCTCTCGCAAAAAATTAATCACATTACATCAGTGGAATTTTATGTTTTTTAACTTTATTCCTCTTTATTTTTTTGACAAAATCCTCAGATTAAACATTTCGGGGTCCTACGAAAAAAAAAAATGAAGATATGAAACAAAATAAAATTTCTCGGTTATTGTATGAATCATACAGTATGATTCAATTTTTTAAAGGAACTGTTGTCTATAATATACAAGTACCTACATATCTTCAATTTTGACCGAATATGCAATTCAATTTACTCAAGGGTATTCTCTACCTCTGTTATCGCTTATCAGTAGCAATTTTTGATAAAATTGCAAACTTTTGGTCGGGGATTGTGCAAAAACTATTAGACGATTGTCATAGGGTTTGGTTTATTTTACTCGGAAAACATTCAAAAGCGCGGGTATGTCGAGGTATTTTCGATTTAAGTCATTTAGCAGCCGCCATTGGGAACACTGAATAAAGGTACTATATAGAAGCTCAAGTCTGTGTTAGTACCTAAAGCTGAATTTGAAAATATGGCTACATACCTGCGCTTTCAATGATAAAATATAAGCATTGGTGAAAAAAATTGAAGGAATTTTGAAAACTCACGGAGAAATCTCTGCCCAAAGTTCTGATGGGAGCGGATCGGGAGACATCATTATGACTAAATTTGTTCACCCGATTACACGCAGTCTCATGAACGAACGATGAAAATAATGAACAAATCGGCTTCATAATTCGAACATTTTTACAAAGGTAGAGAATACACTTAAATCACTGTTTGTGATGAAAAGTTTGAAATTTTTTTCAATTGTTTCCCGAGAATAAAATTAATTTTCGGAGGAAAACTCAAGTGGATGCTAAAAAAATTGAGGGAAAACAAAACTGTAACGCAACTTATAAAATGTTCCACCTGTTGAGTGTAATTGAATAGGGTTTTTTCCAACAAGGTTGATATATATGCCATTTGGGGGGGGGGTGTGGTAGTCAATTTTTAAAACTTTTGATTTATTGAATGCATCCAATGTGGCCTCTTTTTGTTCATTTAAAGATGCAATGAGAGAAATTATTCTCATTCTAAATTTAAATTGTTACCATTTCTTCGAATAAATATCTGAGTAGAAATTCTCCATACTAACCGGCGGATAATCAAAATCATGCTGAGAGGCAACATCTTGTATGTAATCGACCCGAAATTGATTTTCAGGATTTTGTAAAGCAACTGGAGGTGTCAGCGTACTCATGGCTCCTGATATCGTCTGTAAAACAGAAAACACACGATGATGTAATACGTTACAAATCATTACATTACCTAGTAATAATATTAAACGACAAAAAAGAGTTGAATAAAACCTCAAACATGAAAATCAAACGCGTGCATTCGATAACATACACATATTAAACGCATTGAACGTGTTTTGCATACGATTTTAAATCATATAAACGCCATATAGCACCTAGACCTACTCATACTCAAATAGCATACAGAAAACCTGCTTAACTGAGATCTCGTCATATTCCAACAAAACTGCAGCGTCAAAAACGTCAAACTCTGAACTTTTTATCCTTTCTGTGTAAAAACCCATAAAGTTTAATTTTTTTTCCATCGCAAAATACCTATCTCTCTCGTCGAAGTAAAAGCATTTATTAGCAGATAAAAAAAGGTCGCAAGAAAATTATACGTGAATTAATTTTACATCGATCGAATATCAAATTCAGTAGGTATATTGGAAGAGGGTCGTTCATTACGTACTAGTATAACTTCATCCGATATACGTAACGTACAAAACCTATACGAGTAGGTAGGTATAATATGCATGTACGAACATAGAGAAGAGATGCATATTGCATACAGCAATGGCAAAGCAAAGCAGAGAGGATGCCACAACATAATATTTAAATCGTGATGAAGGCGACGTTTGCTGAGTTGAATTTCATCTCGAATTGCATAACGCAGCCGGCTTACATCCGTCGAGTCGTCATAGAAAAAAAAAATTGTCTTGAAAAAAAAATAATAAACAACACTAACATACACACGTATAGAAATCATACAATGGGGAAAAAATCGGCACTATACCAACACGACATCGCCACAGTAACCTATCGAGCTACTAAAATACCTCTTACAGTACATTGCTTTCATACATCACCGAAAATTTTCTTTTCGTTAGCATTAAAAATTGCCCCTGCGAAAATGTAAGAGAAAAAAATCGATAAAAAATTATTAACAAGGACCGCCTCAGATATATGACTAGCACGTGTTAGGTATTAGAAACGATTACAAAAGAGAAAGCAGGAGGATACATTAAGACTATAGATAAAAACCATCGGATACCGTGTCATTGTTTTAGTACATTAATATTCTACGTATACATGTGCATTTGACCAAAGACGCATTTCGTCGACGGATGTATTTTTAGATGATACCTTTTGACATTCATAAAGGTATTCGAAAATTTGTTATAATACCATGCGAACCAACAGTGTATGTTATGTACCTCTACCTATATGTTGTAAAATGTATAGGTATACATACGAGACGAAGATGAGATTTTAGGAAAAAATTTCACCATAGAACCGATATATACAATTCGTACTCAAGCTTGCATGTAGATTCGAAATTTTCTTTCAATAATTCACGATGAAGTACTTTTTTTCGGAATGTAAAATTCATGGACCGGAAAAATTTTAACGATACGAAAAGTACCTTTTACAATCTGCGAAGTTTGATGAGAGATCAACGCTGGATAAAAATAAATCTCAAAACGCTAATATTTTCATCTAAAAAATATCTACTTAATAAATTGAAGTGGTGTTTTCTTTGTAACGCAATCACTGCGAAACCGCTGGACGGAAAATTTTGAAAAATTACTCAAAATGTTCAGCGTGATGCGCAGATGGTTGTACTGAAATTTTTTTCGAGATTAGAGGCCTTAAAAAGCTGTAATTAAGCTTCAAAGTTTTGATGACGTCACAAATATCTTTGAGCTTTCATTTCGCTGCCGAATATTTCTGATTTGCTAAGCATATTACAAAATTATCAAAGCTTCAATTTTTAACATAGAGAATAAGAGATCGAAGGTGGATCTATTCCTGAAGAAACTCGAAAAGTATGAGTGAACTCATTGGCCAATCATATCTCTTCTACTTCAATTTTTTTTCACTTTTTCAATTTGGAATTTTTACTCCTTGCATAAAAATCAGTTGAAAAACGAAAAATTTGGTAGATAAGATAAATCCAGATTGCCAAGTTGCCTTGATCTACATAAAATTCCAATCTTGCCCTCATCTTATGTATAGGTGCACCACTACCTATACGTACGTATACATGACAGAAAAGATGCAAGATGGAATTTGAAAATTTTAATTTTGATAATTGACAGAACAGATTTTGTTTTTGGAAGAATTTGATTTTTTTGGCTTGAAAATTTCAAAATTTAAGTGATTTATTGTAGAGATTTCAGTTCTAAAAAACGAAAGCAAAAAGATCCAAACGAAGTTGAGGGTAAATGCTCTCAGAATTTTGTAATTCGAGAATTAAAAAAAAAATTATGTGAGAAGTTTATTTATCTATTTTTTTTGAATTAGAATAAATAATAGATTTTTAGAAAGTTTGTTTTTGAAAAAAAAAAACGAACAGACCTGAGCTGAAAATGTGCTTCAAGTTCAAAAAAAGTCGCCAATTTAATCCCTCTATTAAGACTAAAATTGATACTTGATACATCTACGAGAAATTTTCATTTTCATTTTGTAAATAAAAATAAAATAATCAAACAAATTGAGACAGGAATAGCTAGGACAAAAGCTTATGAAAACTTTCATTTTGATAATTGAGATTGAGAGAACGATGTTTTTTTTTATTGGAAGAATTCGATTTTTTGGCTTGAAAATTTAAATATTTATGTGTTTTTTTTTTGGTAGAAATTTCAGTTTTAAAAACTAAGCAAAAAGACCCAATCAAATTTAGGGCAAAAGCTCTCAAAATTTTGTATTTCGAGAAGTAAAAAAGCATTTTTTTTCTGGTAAATGAATCCCTTTATTAAGACTATAAAAATGTACAAAATTTAACGACTTCGTCGAGTCTGGCGAAACGTTTTTAAGATTTCACAAATTTGGGGAGGGAGATCTATTTAATCAATAGCTTATCCCCTATAGTTTCGTGTATGTCGACCTTGAAGGACCAAAAAGTAACTAGAAGCTTCAAAACGAGTTGGAAGCATTTGCACTAGATTTCATACGGGATTGAAATTAGTTCCCACATTGAATTTTGGCTTTCTAAATCCATTTGATGAAGTTTTGTGGAAATTTCAAATTTCAAAAATCTGCTGAAGGATTTTAAAATTTTTAAAAAAGTCGATGGAGGCTACAACATGACTTCAACCCACCGATTGGAAAGATGGGTAAATTAACAAAAAAAAATTTAATCGCGATGCTGCGATTCAACTACAACGATTCACTTTTGTTTTGAATACAATTCAAAGTCTGATTCTGAATCCGATTCAAAATTGATTCGCGATTCATTTCTGCGATTCGAATCGCACAATTTCTAATTTTGACCATAGTCTCAAATTGGAAGGTAAACATGGTCCACTGAACTGGAGATTTTCAAAAATGCCATCCAAATTTTGTATTCGTTCAGGAGAAATGGACCTCAGGATGAAATCGCGAATTTACAATGTAGCCAAAAAATGACAAAAATGTCAAAAATTATCAATTTTTTATGATTTGTCAGTAACTATAATATCATGGTATTTTGCGAGATTTTCTTTCATTATTGTATCTTATTTAAAATTTTTTAGGTTACTTCTGTATGTACGTACGTATTAAATTCTATTCCCTGCCCGAAGGGCGGGTAATTTTGCTTGTATTGTATATTTACACACAATTCCCCATCAAACTTCGCCTCTTTCACATTTAAGTAATTAGGTCTAGCCCAAAATAGATCGGATTTACTGAATATGACACGATTATTTGAATTCAGTAGTATTTTACATACTCACCTAATATAATAAAAAATATAACAAAAAAATGTTTACGAGATGAAGACTTACAAAAAGATGACTTCACGAGAAATATGAGATGTTAGCCTTATCTGCCAAGCGCTCAAATTCGATTAATTTGAAATTTTCGTTGCACGTTTCTTTCTACTAAAAATTGTACTTTTTATAGCTCCATCAGTGGAGATACAAACGACCGATGGCTCAAACATCCTATTCAGTGATTTTCAAAATATTGTGAACACATACCCACACCCACCCTTCCAGATAGCTTCAAGTCAGTCTTAATTTAAATACGAGTAAATGTAGGTGCAACCGAAATAGTCATAAAACGATACATGAGCATTTTCAACTCAGCTACTGTTCATTAACCTGGGTCTCCAAGACCTTCTTTTGAAAAAAAATCTGAGTGCGTGCGAGTGCAAAACTTCCCACGACAGCGCACTGTAAATGCAGCAGAGCACCCCCTGGTCGGATTAACACGACTATTGAAAAAGTCAAGGGATTCTCCTTCATTACAATTGGCCAAATGAGACATGTTCTAGTGGGATTTCAAAAAAAAAACCTCTGATAAATCATTGAAGTAACATTTTAATTCCTTAAGTATCTTAATAGAGCCAGACTTATGAACCGTGGAAGTGGAAGGAAGTACATACATACTCATACACATTAAAACTTCAATGAAACTGATAAAAATTGATGAAAAATCAAGTTCGTGAGCAAAAATTTGAATTTTAGTCGATGTTTCATTTGAATTCATCCCTTGAATCAGAAAAAGTCGCTACCGCAATGAAGAATAAAGTAAAACTTTAGCATTTTAATGGAATATTTGAGAATAATTACGCATACTCAGCGGAAAAAAATGATTACTACATTAAAATTGCCGAAAAGAAAAACTCTCTCCTTATTTTTAAGCTTTATAATATTGCAAAGATCTTTTCAAAAAGTACAACTTTTCATCATCAGGCAAGAGCACTTAAAAGACTGGCTCCAAAAAGAGATAAGTTTCCGAAGAAAGAATTGCTGAATTCATGAACCTCACAGAACTATGCATGAAACAAACCATCTTCTAATATGGTGGAAAGTTCTACCAACAAACAGGAGGAACAGCAATGGGGAACCCTTTGTTACCATTCGTGGCAAACATTTTCATGGGCCACTTGGAAACTAAACTGAAGGAAATAGAAGAAGACTTCCCCAAGATTTAGCTCAGATATGTTGATGACATCCTCAGCATTGTACCAGAGGACTTCAACATAAATGGTTTCCTTGAGACCATGAACAAACAATATGCCACCATCAAGTTCACCTGTGAGTATGAAAAAAACCAACAACTGCCATTCTTGGACATCCTAATCACCAGAAAAGACAACAAATTGGAATATGATACCTACAGAAAGCCTACTCACACCAACAATTACATTCCTGCTGACTCTTACCAGCCCTGGAGCCACAAACTGGCTGCTATTAACAGCATCGCCCATAGATGTTGTGTACTACCCTTGACCCTAAGAAATAGGAAGAGAGAATTTGACCATATTAAAAGAGTAGCCAATAATCTGGGTTACAAGACTAGAACTATAGACACTCTCATCAAAAACCATATAAGCAAACAAAGATTGAAAGAGATCACCACATTCCAAAGAGATAAACCAGATAATAGAAGAATCAAGTTGACCCACTACCCAGTCATAACCAAAAAACTTTGTCAGATCTTCAGGAAAAATGATTTAGAACCTATCACGACTAATCAACATAAACTGAAAACCCTACTGGGAAGCCTCAAGGACAAGGACTCAAAAACTGACCAATCAGGAATTTATAAGATCACATGCTCTGGCCTCTGGCTATGACAAACTTTACATAGGACAAACTAAGAGAAACATCATAACCAGATACAAGGAACATATGCACAAAGCTAGATACAATATTAAAGGAAACTCAGCAATAGGAGACTACATTATAGCAACTGGACACACAATAACTGAACTCAACTTGACCCTAGAAAAACCAGTTGTGACCATCCGCGATAAAACCGACCATCAGTCACAAAAATCGAAAAATGTTTTTTCACCTATTTTTGGGCCCTAAATGGTTTAGGGGACAAAAATTTGCGAAATTTTTTTTTTCTTCGATTTTTTGCAACCAGGGCTGGTGACCAAAACGATCGTTTTGTTCCGTTCCGTTCATGAACAAATCACTTCGCATTTTTACTGTTCTGTTCCGTTTTGCTCATCATTTTTTTTGTCCATTCTGTTCTGTTCTGTTCTGTTCCGTTCCGTTCCGTTCCATTTGTTCTGTTCTGTTCTGTTCTGTTCCGTTTTAACAAAAGGGGGGGGGGGTATCCTACCTGGCAGAAATTTTTTTGAATTGAACTAGACAAAGCTAGATCAAATCATCGAATGAACAAATTAACATGCAAAATTTGACACCATCTGAAATTCTGAAAATTTCAAAAACTGAAGTGCATTTTGTTTCTCATTTTTAGATGAATTTAATTTTTTTAAACTCAAATTTGGTCCCAAAATGAGAAAAAAAATCAAAATTTTACAAAATTCTGAAAATTCATCTAGAATTTAGAAAACCAGAATTTGGAATGTGCTACTTATAGGTAATCTTGTCCCGCCGAATCAATTGAAAATGATTTTCAGCCATTTTGAGCAATTCTGCATTTTCTGCAACCTTCCAGCAGATTATTGACCTTTTGAGAATCGAAATTTCAAATTTCCACTAAATTTTACCAAATGAAGATGGAATTTGGAAAGCTGAAATTTGTTCTGTTCTGTTCTGTTCCGTTCCATTTTTTTTTCTGTTTTGTTCTGTTCTGTTCTGTTCTGTTCTGTTCAAGAACACTTCGTTATCTTATTTGTTCTGTTCTGGTTTTGTTCATTTTGTTCTGTTCCGTTCCGTTCCGTTCCGTTCTGTTCCGTTCTGAATAAGATTTTTTCCTGATTTGTTTATTGTTCCGTTTATTTGTTCCGTTCTGTTCCGTTCCACCAGCCCTGTTTGCAACCAATGGTTGGTTTTATCGCGGATGGTCACAGTTGCTAGAATATCAGAACTACCAATTGGGGAAGCAATATCCATGCACAAAAACAATAGAGAAAAATTCCTCAATGATGACTTGGGACCTTTGGACATTGGCCTGCTCAAATGCCTACATGGAACCAGTCACATACATACTCCAACAAACTGACACATCCAAAGGAGTGACCACACCCAACCTTTACTTTAAGATGTACACTTTGTATTAGTTCATTAAGTGCTCTTGCCTAATGATGAAAATTTGTACTTTTTGAAAAGATCTTTGCAATATAAAACTTAAAATAAGGAGAGAGTTTTACTTTTCCAATTATTAGACTCTTTAGTTTTGGTTCATTCTTTTATTTACCGACTACATTAAAACTTCATTACAAAATGGCCGTTCAAGATTTTAAAATTCTATAAGACAGCAAAAACCATTTGAAAAATTTGAAAAAAAATCTCATGTCATCTATAGGAACATATCATATTCCAAAAAACGTGAACTTTTCACCTCAATTTAGGTGAAAAATAAAAAAAAAATTCACTATTTAAACCACATTTTAGTCTCCCACTCCCAGAATAATTATGCTGAGAGCCCAAAATTTGCGTCAATTTATTGTGTTCAATTGAAATGATATTTCAAGTAATAATTGTTTCCAATTTTACCTCAATTTTTGGCAATTTTCAGTTATTTTTATGCTTACTTTACAATTTTTATGACACCTACTTCACAAAATTTTCACTAAATTTCATTCCACTTTGATGATTCTGAGATATTTTAACAATTTTAACTCGTTTTCAATTGACTTTATGGCATTTTAATAAGTTTTAACGTTGTAAAAGACAATCTTCGTGGAAATTTTGTTCAATTTTATACATTTTATTACTACTTTGTAACTTTAAAATTTGAATCAACGCAATTCTGCAAAAAATATTTTAAAGGGAGAGAGAAATGAGCAATATGAGCATATCTTGGAGACTTGTAATTCACAAACACAAAGATGAAGCAATACACATAAAAGAAAACATTTTTAAAAAATAGTTTTGAACTAAGCATTTTTAAAAACCTACATAATATACATATATTTTTCATAAATACCATTAAAAAAAACCTTTCCAAATATTTTTACCGCTCTCCCCATCCTCTAATTTTTTCACCTATGAACATTGATGTGACATTTTTCAATTTTAAAGCAATCGCGAACACCGAACAGAGTGAGGGCAAAAGCTCTCCAATATTTTTACAAATTCATGAAATAAATAACACAATAATATGTGACCCACTGAGCAATACCATACCATCTGTGGGGAAACATTTCTATCAGTCATAAACACCGGAGCAGAGCGAGGGTATAACAGCTGTTGAATATTTATAATTCAAAAAAGTATTCAAGATCATTTTTGATGTGAAAAGTTCATTTTTTTCAGCTCTGACATTTTTCAAATTGGAACAATAATTTTTTAAATTCTGGAATGGGTCAGAAAATTGGCAACAGCAAAGCAAGGCAGAACTTTTGAAAAATATAGAACTCGAGAAATAAAATGATGTGATTTTCATGATAATAATAAGTTTTCGGACTCTTTTTGATATTCCTAAAAGTCAAGCTAGAAATCTTACTTTCAAAGTACACAAATTAAGAGAGGGCGAAAGCTTCTGAAAATTCATAAGTCAAGCAGTAAAAAAGAAAGGTTTCCAGACGTATTCGAAGTTGAAATGACATTTTCCAAATTTTTACTATTTTTTAGTTAGAACTGCCAACACTCACTACTTTCACTACCTGCTAGATAACCCTGAAAAAATCATAGTAAATCTATTGATTTACTTGATTTACTTTCTCCAATAAAAATTCTCGAAATTCACTCTTGCATTACCTTTAACATGGATGGAAAAATTAATCAAGTGCGGAAGAAATCCTCGTATCACAAATTTCAATGGCTAAATAGAATACTCCATTGCTCCATAAATCCATCGCAGGTACTCCATTCAACTTCCGATAAGAAAATCTCATTATTCCCACCCCTCACTCACCTTAATCGACTGCATACAATGTTTATCAAACGTTTGATACGAAAATTGGAAACCAATTTTTCAAAGACTTGATAATCGTATGCTGACCAGTGAAAATTCACATCATCTGGCCTACCTATCGGATTTCAAAACCCGAATAATGATTCGTGTTCGCGATAATTTTTCGTGTTTCGCGTATTTGCGTACACGACCGAGAAAACCCGGTCGAAACGCGATTACCGTCGTAAAATACCGAAAAACGTCAAATTGATCAAAAGGCCTCGCCGCTGAGCGTCGTTTTGCAATCTGCCCGCCGTAATTGTTTGACAGCGGCGTATCTTCGCCAGCTACCGGCCTCCGTATATACGAGGAGTATGGTTGAAAGTAAAACGCACGGGACAAGACTAGTCAAAGGAATACCACAAACGCAGAACTAATAACAATTAGTTACCTTCGATCAACTTTAACTATCCCGCAGAGTTGTTCGTACTGTGCAATTTATAGTAAACTTTCATCGACAAACTTCCCCGCTAACTTATCCATCAATATCATTAGCAATTTCAATTCGCGACCCGGCAAATTTCTCAAACATTGTAAAATCCAGCCGCAATTAAAACTTCACGTACTTACAGCTTTTACAATTTAAAGCCCACACCAATAAACCATCTCGCAGGGGAGAAAAAAGAAGAAAAAGTAACGCGACATCTCGTTTACCATATCCGACTTGTACGTTTATCCGCAAAAGAAATCGCAAAAAAAAATAACCATCGAGTAACCGTCAGTGCCACCACGTTCTAAGAATAATATTTATAGTATTCTGGTAATCGCTTCTTTCAAAAGCTTTAAAATCGTTAATCGAAAAAAAAAAGAATAGTACGAATTAGATGCTCAGATCTGCGAGAACTTTTAAAAATACGTATATACTATTGTTGAAAAAACAAAACAAAAAAAAATCACTTGGCAAAGCATCGACATGATGTGTTCGTATACGCAAATATGCTTCGTTTTTTCATTCTTATCCGTTCGAATGTTATTTAAGCACTATACTTCCGATTTAGTTTTTATACTTTTTTTTTATTTTCAAAAAAATACCCAAGCCAAAATTTTGTTTCTATCGATGAACGTCAAATGATTTTTATTCTTATGTAGCAAACGAAGAGTGTCAAATTTTGCATTTCAAAAAAAATCGTAAATTTTTCAAATTTAAAAACACTGAAACGGAAGTGAACTGAACAGACAGGTCTTCGCTAGTGAGGGTATACGTATACTTTAGCGGGTAAATGAGCAGCGAAAAAATAACCAAGTTTCTGGGTAAGATTACATCACTACGAATGTGCCGATTGATTGCTTTTATTTCGTGATATCGAATAGTAAAAGCGAAATTTTACAATTTTCTCAACCATTCACCTCTTCGCCTTTCATGGTTCGAATTAACTACACAGAATGGTAGAATTTACAGTATCATGGAATCAATCATGTATACTTCTCCAGGAAACATTGAGATAAATATGCAAAAAAAAAACACCATGCCTCTTTGCCTGGGAATTAAATTTCTATTGCACGTTTTGTAGAGCGTTTTCCAACATGTCTTGGCGAAGTGAGAGCAACAAATGGATAAAATCTCTTATTTATTCTACTGTACAAAACCGAGTTATTACTTAGTCAGTTGACAATTCAAAATATGTCATCATGAAAAATGTAATGAGGCCTATTGCTAAAAAAAAGTGGCTCAAAATTCTAAAAGTTTCGTGAAACTGAAAAAAAGTCCATTTCATAGTCAGAGGGATTAGTTACAAAGTGCGATAAAAATTCCCCCTTTTTTTGCTTTTAGAAGGTTTTAAAAAAATGCGACCAAGACAACCCACCGCAAAATGTTTCAAAACAAAGAAGTAGAAAAATGTATCATATACTTTGAATTGGTGCGAACAGAAAGGGGCTAAGTCCATTTTCGCAGTTTTCAGGAATAACAAAAAACTGATTCATTCGGAAATCTAAAATTTTTGGTAAACATGCTCAAGGTCATTGAAAGGGAACCCCAAGACACAATTTTTAGCACAGTTTCGAAAAAATAAATATTCACGTGCGCCGGCGCTGTTGCTGCCTAAACAAATGGGACTTGGACCCTTTTTGCACTCAATCATCAAAATTTCTCTTGAGATCGCTCGGGCACAAATGGGGCTTGATTCTACATCTCAGTACATCACTTAGACTCCTATCTCGTTTAAATTGACCAAAAACCCTTCGAGGTGTTAAACTTTTTGCCGAAGTTGTTAATTTTTTTGTCTTTTTTCAGTACATAGATGAACTTGAATTCCAAAAAATGGTCTTCTCGAAAATGTTTGTTATTTTTCAAGGAATTCAAAAAATTTAACAAAAAAGCCATCAATGCAGACCCGCCCTTTTCCTGCGCCCAAATACCACTTTCCCGGCAGTTTTGCGGAAATCTGACATCACCAGTCGATCCGCCGTATTTCAAAACCCACATATCCGTGAAAAATCTTATTTCTGAAATTGTGACTTGGTCCCTTTCTGTTCTCACCGATTCACTTTTAAGGTAACTTACAAGAACTCCAAATAAAAATTGAATACTTTTGCAGTACTTTTGTAGGACCTTTCTAAAAATCGCACGCAACGTACCGCACAATATGCTTCTCAGATTATCCTCCTTTACAAAAAATTTAAGATTCCTAAGATTCGGAATGCTTTCAAGGTTCCTCTGCACCACCAACGAATCATCAACATTTGGAAGTACCTACCTACTTTTAGGATACTTTTGTCGATTTCAAAAATCAAAATAAATAGCCAAAAATTATCAAAAAATTGGCACCACTGGGTTCCAAAATATGTCCCTATCTTCAGTAATGATATTTTTAAATATTTTGGCATCCGCATATAACTGATGTAAAATATTTGTCAAAAAATTTTTTTCAAAACACCAGTTCATTCAAAAATAAGCGACTTGTAAATTTTAAACCGCTTAGTAGAAAGTTGGAACCCTAAAAGTGGTCTTGGATTTTCATGACAACAGCATAGATCGACGCAGAATCTCAAATACTTTTATTTGAGACTGGGCCATTTATTCCTAAAACAAGTTGTATAACGATAGGAGCGAAAAACCACGATTTTTTGTTGTTGAAAATATCCCCTCTTTGAGAACCCAAATGTCCCCTCCGGAGCTCAATTGTGGATAATTTTCAATTCAAGATCAAGGTCTCTGCTGAATGTGGTCAAAATCCACCGACTTTTTTCTCGCGATCCACTCTAAATGACATTTATGTACTTAGATTAATACTCAGTCTTTCACTTCTCAATTCAATGAATCACTATTGGGTCTATTTGCAACATCACACGAGGTGTCGTTTTACTCAATGGGACGTTCTCGTATGTTTACTTGTCGAATGCTCAAACCCCACTATGGATCAAAGCATACCTACCATAGGTACGATGTAATCCTCGTACAAGAAATAATTTGAAAAAAATTAAATTAATTACCAGTATGGCATCTCTTATGTTTTTCTTTATATCTTCTATTTTTTGTCGTTTTTCCCTGGAACACAGAAAACACGAAAAAAAAATTAATATTATTCGTTTTAATAAGATATAGTGATGTACTTTACCTATACCTACTACCTATCTATAAATCGTCTACTACACAAGTATATGCAATTTTATCTCGCTTCCATTAAGTAAGGATAAAAAAAGTAACAACGAATAAAAAAAAAAAAAGGAAAAAAAGCCATTGATTTTTTTCACAGCTTTGTTATCCTGTCATTACTGCGGGGCAGAACAAAAAAAAAGAATAACAAAGATAACTAAAGGCAACTTGATTCGGATTTCAAGAAAATGAAATTTCTCATTAGCTTTCAGGAAGCAGTTAACACCTAATTATTTTAATGTGTTCGACTGGGAGATATTCGATAAGTTCGGGTAGCGTAATTACGAACACTGGCATACGCTCCCTTTCGCTCGTCCATTGTACGCCACTGGCTTTTTTTTGAGTTTTCTTCTCTTTTGTCTCCAATCGCATTCTTCGCTCGAAATGTTTTTATTCATTTTCTGTAAAAGCAAAAAAGCGACGAAAACGATTTCCGATTTTTAACCGCGTTCGATGAAGCTTGGTAACGATGCCGGTGGTGCCTTAATACCGCAATGGTTTAGTTCATCTTTACCATCAACGACATGACAATATCAGCAAGCACAATTCTTCACTTGGAATACAATTTTTTGACGTAATGTTCCACTATTAGGGATGCTTGGAAACAGAAACGTAGCTAAAGGGGGCTTAGCAACGAGTCTTCATCTTACAACTACATACTCGTAGGTAGGGAAACTAGTATTTTTTACAGGAAAATTAGGGAAAGAGCCGGTGCATGAAACATGCACGTGAAAATGTGCTTGAGTGATGATGACCTTTTTTAAAATAAAAATTCGAGTAAATATTTTCAACTTGACACTCTCCTTTTTACAATTTTTCACTAATATGTAGGTGGACTACAAAACGAATACCGATCGATCATGTGATCAATGACTTTGATTCCATGGAAGCGCCAGTGCTACCAGAACAAAACATAGCATCAACTCGAGGTCGTTCTCGGTGCCATTATATACAAAATTTCACAGCGTATAATAATGGCATTCAGCCAAAACACTGGAAATTGCGTGTACCAATGTTTCAATTATTATTTCTCTGTACGCTTCAATAATACTGTATCATGTTCTCACAATTAGTATTCTTACGTAAGAAATCACTTCTTAAATTTATAATTATGAATTTAAATACGAAACCATTTCAAGCTGTCTTTATTTGTTTCTATTTCTTACGTCTTGTAATTTAAATTCATATTTAGTACATTTTTTTGTAAGTAGACAAATTCGGTTCGATCTTCTTTAGGGTTGAAAATTTTCTCAGCATTTCAACATTCATTTACCACAAAAAAAAAAAGAAGAAGAAGAAAACAGCGAAAAACTATTCAGCATATGTGAATTAAAAACACATCTTACGATGAAGCAAAAAGTGAAAAAACATAATTGAAATTCCGTCATTTTATATCTACGAGTTTTGTTACTTGAAAGAAATCTGTCTTGATCGTAAAAGGTATAATCAAAAGGCAACAATTTCATCATTATTTAATTTACTCATATGAAGTAAAAATTCATAAAAATTCTCAAAAATATAGAGAAAAGGGTGACGATGTTGAATCAATTCATCAAAACAGACTGCGGTGTATTAGAAAATTTTACAAAATCGACGAATAATAACCAAACAAGCATCAGATTCATTAGAAAATTTTTTAAAAAAATGATTAGGTACCTACTACCTACTAAAATGATTAAAAATTCAAAAACCATAAAAATCACAAAATTATTCGAAAACGCTAATTATGAAAAAAAAACAACAATTGATGAAGAATATTTGTTTATATTCCATACAGTCAATTACGAGCATAGTGGCAAACAATAATTTCAATTCTTTTAAAAATGTCCGCATAAGAAATATCTCAAGAAAAGCGAACAGATGTTTTTCACCAAATGTTTCAAGTATATGATATGAGAAATTTCTACGACAGCTACTAGAATAGACCGAAATGCGCTTTTTTGAAAAGTGGGAGGGGATTATTGAAAAGAAGGTCGTCAATTGACACCGAAAGAATACGATAAAAAGCGCAGGTTTTAAATTGGGTACCCCTTAAATTCTATCCATCCATCATTTTGCGTAAGCATAAAGCTTCAATTTTGGAAGTAATTTTTTGACATTTGGAAAAAATTTTGGTATGATTTCTATTGCATTGAAATATTCGGGGATAATACACAGTACATGCATCGCCAGAAATAAAACCTGTCAGTATCAGATTGAAAATTTTTAGGGTTTTATCCCGTCTTCAAGTTTATTTTTCCTCAATATCATGGGAAATGAGAAATATTCAATAATGCCTTCTGAAGTGTTATTGAAATTTCATTTTCAACATACATATTTCAAAAAATCGGTCAAGAAATCTGGTAAATATCATTTTTTTGCGTTTTGAATCTTTTATACTAAAAATGGCGCATTAATTGAAGCTTTTCAAAAGACTAATTATGAACAGTGGCGGAAGTTTATCAAAAATTTCATAAACAATAAATGAATAATAAATTTACCCACAATTTTCACATCAGAGAAATATCTGACAAGGTAGGTATCCCAACTGGTAAAAAAATTTTTGAAGCCAGATCGAAAGAGCACGCAAAAATATGCCAACAGCCAAAATTTCAGGTGCTCAAATGCTTTTTTCGACTTTGAATGGATTTTAAAAAATCAAGTTTGGGCCCAAAATGGAAAAAGAAATCAAAATTTGATCAAATTAGCCTAGAACGCTGAAATTTGGTATACGAGTATGCAATTTACGCTACTTAAAACCCGCCGAATTGATTGGAAATGGTTTCTAGCCGGTTTGAGCAGTTCTGAAGCCTCCAGAAAGACGGAAAGCTGACATTCACCCTGTACCCTAATTGCAACGTGCTCAGTAGGCTGGCTTTCACTTCGGAGGCTTCAGCAGCATTTTGGAAATTTAAGTTTTCCAAAAAAAAAAACACCATAGAATCTGTTCAAATTAACTTTAGCATGAATGCTCACGGTTGTTGCTTGTTATTGAGTTGCCCATTTGACCAATTACACACCATTTTTTCAAAATCTGTCTCTGCCAGTTCGGAATTACGAGTACATATATTTTTGTCGAGGAGAGCTGTGAATTTTTAAAATTTTCAATCTAGATTGCTTCTGTGGTTGTTTTAGGCACAGGGAAAAAATTGGAAAAGTAGAATGGCAGGTACAAAAAATCATAATTTATATAAAATAAACCACCAAGAGGTTCAATAGCTTCTCTTTTCTTTTAAACAGGGGATTACAAAACTGTTCATACAATAGTTCAAACTCAAGATGAACTATACACAGAACGGACCTTTTATAGCGCAATCTCAACATCTAAGGGAATTTTCAAAAAATCAGTGATTTTTCAAACCACATATTAGACTTGCAGCATCATGTTTGCAATATCTTAAACCAGAAAACTCGCACGTTAGCACAAAATTTTTCCTATGCACAAATACGATGAAATGATTCATCATTTTCAAAAAATTTCGTACACAAATTCTAAGACGTGTGAATTAGCAGACTTTCAATGGCCTTCTTTCAGGAAAATGCGGATGGGATAACAACGAAGTGCAACATTTAAAATTTTCAAAGTTACCCAGTTCATTACCCAGACATACATACTCGTACATACATTTTTCGACATCTAGAATCTGCTTTCAGTATCCGTTTACCCTAAATCAGCCAAAATAAGCCTTCAGGTGCGAAAGGGTGGAGACGATGCCGTATATTTGAAAGCTCTATCGCTACTCGTTGTTTTTTTGGCTTACCTTCAAAGTTGCAACGACACTATGAATGGCCCACCCTGCGTGTTTTAAAGCCCATCGTTTCAAGACGTTACATGAAGTCTGTACCAAGAAAATATAACGTTTTGCAGCATTAAAATTAATCTGATACCCGCGGTGTACATCTAATGAACAGATTTGAATGCTACGCTTTCATCAAACTCGCCAAAATATGACAAGCCATCATTGTGAATCTAAAATACTAGCAAAATAGTGCCAAAATTCTGCAAACGTGATTTTTTTTTTAAGAAAACCGCGAAAAATGAGCAACATACTATAAGTCGAGCTGAGGATCATCGATACAATGTACGAGCAGCGTTAATTACGCGTGAAGTGCCAAAAAATCTCGTTAAACGTGGGCGAAAAAGCGTACATAGGGTAAATCCCAACCGCCATCGAGAATTATACATACGATACATCAATTTATTAAATGCAATACACCCTTTTATGTCTCGGGAAATTATGCTTCCAGTCTGTCGTATCCACCACTGGCATATTTCCAGTAATCACTTCAACACCTATTGCACCTATATTAGGACTTCCAGGGCAGAGTGACTAGTGTCTTCAAAGTTCAAAGCAAACTTTCACGAGCACTTGGGGATTTGAATACCACGTGACAGCAAATTAACAAGTGTGCGAATGTTTGTATATTACCAGCAATCAAACTTTATGCGTGACAAGTACGTAAATAAGCCCTCAGTTTAGATTTGAGGACATTTCTCGTTATTTTTTTTTAGAATACGTTAGTAATTTCCTTACTTTAGAAATTTACATAGTCGAGCAACAGTAAAATGCTAGTAGTGTGATTTGTCATTTTTGCATTCCCTCGCAAAAATTGAAATTTATTCTCCAGAAATACGTGAAGATGAATAATAAAAATTAACGTGTTTCGTAGAAAAGTGACAATTACGAAATAAGCATCAGAAAGATCAAAAGATGAAACCCAGTAAGAAAAACGTCCATAAAGACGTGAAAACTGTCGAAAGCAAAACAGTGAAAGAAACAAATATGAAGAATAAAATATTGACATTTTTAACACACAGAGAACACAATCTCTTCCAAAAAGGAATGGAATACAGAAAATAAACAATACAATAATCACTCGATTAATATGAAATACCAAAATTCAAGAGCACGCGTACACATCATTCTCGAATCACTGGCAATGTTGGGAAACGAATACGAAATTCGAACCTCCCAAAAAAAGCCAACAAAAACTGCTCGAGAATGGTGCTCGACAAAAATGGCTCAAATCATCAGTTACAAACGCAAGTAAAGAAAAATTAGGACTTTCAAGAGATATGGAGTCGTATTCTTTAATCGAAATCCAGAGAAACATCAATCGTCAGATTTCGAATGGCACACCAAGAAAATAGAAGAAGGCTGACAGAACAACAGCAGCAAAAACTCACATTTCCAAGCTCTTTAAAGGACAGTGTGTTTAAAAAAGTTAATAGACAAATATGTTGCAGAGAAAAGGACCACGACTACGTTCATAATTAAAAATCAAATAACGAAATCTTGATAGCAAAAAAGGCACTTGAAAACAGAATAGAACAATACTACAACACTATCAATGTACACGTAGAAGAGATGGGTATTGGATATTGAAAATTGGTAAAAATACGAGTACATTTTACAAAATGATACATACTCTTCACTGAATCCATTTACGTGTAAAATTCTCATTTGTTTCACAATAGTACTTTTTCCTGATTCTCCAGCGCCTGTAACAAAAAAAAGCCTCAAATTAATCCAACAATCAAACTTTAATACATTAAAATCCGATGTTTTAAATTTATAATTAAGTCAACTAGGTACCCAATAAAAAGTAAAAATATAAAATTAGAGACCACTTTTTACAAAAACTATCCTTGCTCAAACGTATTTATGAAACCTATATCGAATCTCTGTAGGTAAGTCTGACTTTCATAATAATCTACACTCATTTCAATATTTCAAAATAACGCCATGAGTATTCCATAAATAGTCCACGATGAAAAGAAAGAACTATCTCGAAGGAGATACATACACAGAACTACATCTCAGTCGAGCATTATAACCAATTTCGATTTAATTCAGGCATCGAGTTCGCGTGCGGATATGGTGGGCTTTTGTGAGTTAACATAGAAATGCAGAATTTTACATTTTATCGCATTCAATCCAACGTTTACAGTAGGAAAACATATTTACATGATTTGAGGGCCTTTCAAAGGTAAAACTGGTGACAAAGATTCGATTTGAAAGTAAAAATTTCGAGTAAATTAAATTGGCCAAATTGTGTGACAACAGATAACATTTGGATCACTGCTAACAAGTAGTTCAGAGTAACGAATACACGAAATTGTGTTTGATCATACGATGTTGATTTCCACGATCTGAATCCTAATCACGATTCGAATGCATTGTACATTCAACGAGTGCGCAAACACACCTAGATTCAAATTGCAGGTCGAAATGAGTGTATTCCAAAGAAATAGTACTTTTGATAGAACAAGTCAAATCTGGAATTTGGAACACCTATTGTAACGAATATGTACGTAAGATAGTTCGAGGGTGTTTGGGCGAAGCTCATGCAGTACATTGACGAGAATTAGTGGTAATATAAAATGATACAGTGAACGAGTTATCAGTTATATTGAATTTGGAGATTATGATTATGTACCTAGTAGCAGTAATCTGTGTGTTGCTCTGTAAACTTGTTTATCTTTTTGCAATTGCTGATTTATCTTTTTGTTCGTTTCCTTTCCCCTTTTGGTCTCTTCATGGTCCGCCTTCGAGCTTGCACTTCCAAAGCACCCCATAACATTAGGCCAGCCTATTTTGGTAATTTGGCAGCACAAAAGGGAGTAGCGCTGCCTTTCCGCGGCGGACCAGTCACCTATTTTGCACTACAATCAATTAAAGCACTTTAGTTCGTAATCAACGAAAAAGATTTCAACACTTCGTTTTACACTATTATATACACCACCGCAATTTACAAAATAATAATTCATTTTGCTTAAACACTAATCACAAAACAAGATACACCTCTCTGCTACGATAATAACACCAACAACACCTACACAGCGAGATATAAATTATGCATTTTTCTCCAAGTTATGAATTCTGCGAGTACAAATTCTGAAAAAGAACGCTAGCGCCAGTTTTTCCTTTCAGTGCTGGATGCGCAGCACTTGTAAATAACAAAAGAGAAAACAGGCAAAATTTCATGTTGTGCTCGCAGAAAGTGCGAAAATTCGCTATTTAAGTTGACTGAAATTTGAGTGCTTTGTATTGGCAACAATACATTTATGATTATTTTTTATTTTTTTTTTATTTCTCTCTCTCTCTCATCACATCACACATCTGGATGTAGATGTGACATGGAAGATCGTAGTGAATTGACGCCGTATTTTATTTTATAATATTTATATTAAAATTATCGCATACTACTATTGTTTTGAACTCTAATTATACATAGCTTTTTGAAAGTTTGAACATTATCTATTATTTCAAAGTAATTCATTGGGTTCAGTGTTTCATTCCAGATAAGTTAGCAGTTTGTTTATTATTCGTATATATCAGAATTAGCGCTGATAATTTCAATGACTCAAAACTCAAAAGTGTTTTTATATAGTTTTTATAAATTTGTATAAATGTAGTGAATTTCTATTTGATTCTCACTAGTAGAAAACCTTTGGTGATAGTTATATTCTTATCTCATTTCCGCACCGATACATCACCGAGGTAAATTATTTGTCATTTTTTCTACGATGTGTTTTCGTGGATTCTCTTGTAATATTTGAATTTATGTTATCGACTTGAACGAAATGTGTTTTTTATGCACAGACTTTCACAATGACGGGACAATTCGAAGAGCAAGAGCGAATGCTAGAAGAAGCAAAAGGGCTTGTTCATGTTCAAGCAAATCACATGAAACGTTGTTTGGACAAGAATAAACTGATGGAATCGCTGAAACACGCTTCGAATATGTTGAATGAACTACGAACGTCGTTATTGTCGCCTAAAAACTACTATGAATTATGTATCCTTTGATTGTTTTGCTTAATTAGATATTTGTGTACCTACGAGTTGACGTGTGTAGATAATATTTTCGGGTAGAATTCCTTATTCTTTTATAGATATATCGATCACGGATGAACTCCGTTATTTGGAAATTTACTTATTGGATGAATTTCAAAAAGGAAGACAAGTTAACGATTTGTACGAATTGGTGCAGTATGCGGGCAATATTGTTCCTCGATTGTAAGTACCTAACGATATGAAATCAGGCTTTGAATATTACGCGTCATCTTACATATTCTGTTTTTTCAGATATTTATTAATCACTGTTGGACTAGTGTACATAAAATCGAATCCAACTTTGAAGAGAGATCTTCTCAAAGACTTGGTAGAGATGTGTAGAGGTGTCCAGCATCCACTTCGTGGATTATTCTTGAGAAATTATTTACTTCAGTGCACTCGTAACGTGTTACCAGACGCTCCCGAAGAAACCGGAGATGATCCTCAAGGAACTGTAAGTTTTTATTATGTACAAATGTCGTGAATTGCGAGCAATAGCAATACTGGTGATCCGCTTGCAGGTTCGAGACTCGATAGATTTTGTTCTGATGAATTTCGCTGAAATGAATAAACTTTGGGTACGCATGCAACATCAGGGACATTCGAGAGATAGAGAACGAAGAGAAAAAGAACGAGAAGAGCTCCGAATATTGGTTGGAACTAATTTAGTGCGTTTATCACAATTGGAGTCGATCACGTTAGAAAAATATCGCAAAGTATGTTTTTTGTTTGCTTTTTCAAAGACCGGTGTAAAAGTTTTAGTGATTTTGGGATGATAATTTTTTTTTCAATTTTCAGGTTGTATTGCCAGGTATTCTGGAACAAGTTGTGAGTTGTCGTGATCCTATAGCTCAAGAATATTTAATGGAGTGCATCATACAGGTAATTTAGATCATCTTTGGAGGATCGTGTTAAACGCGTGTTATTACTTTTAACTCTTCGCGACTTTGCAGGTGTTCCCTGATGAATTCCATTTGTCTACTTTGAGTATGTTTTTAAAGTCGTGTGAAGAACTTCACCCGGGTGTAAATGTAAAAAATATTATCATCTTGATGATCGATCGCTTGGCCAATTATACTCAAAACAATCAAGACACGGAGAGTTTGCAGTTGTTCGATATATTTTCTGACCAAGTTGCCTCTATATTGCAAGTTAGTGCATTAGAAAAATTATGGCATCGCTTGTAAACCAAGCCTAAACATGAAATTAATGTATTTTCATTTCGTAGTGTCGTGTTGATATGCCTCCCGAAGATAAAGTTTCTCTACAAGTTGCTTTGATAAATTTAGCTCTCAAATGTTACTCCGATAGAATAGATTTTGTCGATAAAGTTTTGCAAACCACTATCGATATTTTTGCCAAGCTGAAAATTGAAAAGTACGTTACTTGCCTATTGTAAAATTGTCGATTGAAGTAATACACATTTTAAATTTTATGATACTGCTTTTAGAGTTGGATATAAAAGCGCTGTTTCGCGAGAATTGAATCGTCTCATGAAATTACCCGTCGACTACTTTAATAATATCCTTACTATATTAGAATTAAAACATTATGGATGTTTAATGGAATGTTTCGATTACACCGGTAGAAAAACGTTAGCGTTATATTTGGTGAATAACGTTTTGAATAATAACACGTTCATACCGACCCAAGAATTGGTAAGTGTTTTGTAATTTTTATTTCCTGGTAATGCCTACTTTGAGTTGAGAAGCGTCAAGCATTCTTTTATCATCTTGTTCTAGGTTGATCAAGTTTTAGTCATGATTTCATCGTTAACGGAAGATCAATCGGATCAGCCAATTGTGGAAGAAGATCCAGAAGAATTCGCTGAAGAACAGGCTCTAGTAGCGAGGTAAAAAACCGTTAAACTTTGCGATTTTCACAAAAAATTGTTATTTTGTGTTTCAAATTTTATATTGATAATTTTTACGGTCAATAGGTTTATTCATCAGCTCAAATCAGAATTACCTGATCAACAGTATCTAATCCTTAGTACTGCCAAGAAATATCTAAGTGCTGGTGGAAACAAGAGGGTCAGTTATTCGTTACCTCCTCTGGTGTTTCAGGCATATCAATTAGCTTTAAAATATAGTTCGTTGGCTGATGAAGTGAGTTCTGAGTTAATCTCCATTCCTAACAATTTCGCTTATGAATTAACTAACGTGTGTCTGATGTTGAAAGGACGAATTTTGGGAGAAGAAATGTCAAAAAATTTTCCAATTCTGTCACCAAACTATAATGGTTTTAGTAAAAGCAGAGTTAGCCGAGTTACCTCTGCGGTTATTTTTGCATGGAGTGTTGACAATTGGCCAAACCAATTTTGAAAATCGTGAAACGGTCGCTTACGAATTCTTATCACAGGTGAATATCTCTCTACATAAAAACGAAGCGTAATACGTTGCAATTTTGTTGAAACGTTTATTTTCCTACAGGCATTTTCTCTGTACGAAGACGAAATTTCCGAAAGTAAATGCCAACTAGCAGCCATCACGTTGATAATCGGTGTATTCGAAAAATTGAGCTGTTTTGGAGAAGAGAATGCTGAACCTGTTCGTACGCAGTGTGCTTTAGCCGCTTCGAAGCTTCTCAAAAAGCCAGATCAGTGTCGAGCTGTGGCTACATGTTCTCATTTATTTTGGTCCGGAAAAACCATTAATAACGAACCGGTAGGTATACATTTAGTGTTCTTTATAAGCTACATACTACACTACCTATATCTTTTACGGTGCAATAACTCTGTAAATTTTCAGCTAAAAGATGGTAAACGAGTATTGGAATGCTTGAAAAAAGGTTGTCGTATTGCAAATCAGTGCATGGATTCTAGCGTTCAAATACAATTATTTATAGAATTATTGAATCATTATATATTTTTCTTCGAACGTGGAAATGAGTTTGTAAGTAACGATGAAGCAATAATGTGTTTCACATTTCGAAATTGAAATTATTCATCTCATTCTACGTTTCAATAACCTTTTCTTTTAGGTTTCCGTGGATATGCTTAATCAATTAATATCAAAAATTCGAGATGAACTGTCAAATTTGGAAAACAACGATGAAACTCAGCAAATCAGCAAACATTTTAACAATACGCTGTCGCACCTCAAAAATAGAATGGATACTACTGAGGAAACCGTGAACTATGAAGGTTTAGTGCTGTAAATTTGTGATTTCATGTTCTTTATTTACCTACAAATTATATCCCACAAATTTTTTATCGATAATCTGCTGGCCATAATCGATAGGAAAATATTTAAACAACAGTGTAATTAAGAACTTTGTGAATGATGTGTGTGAGTGAATGTTTACAAATGAATTTATATTTAATTTTTTTTGTTATATTTATATTTTATTCTTAAACTATTCAAACTATATTTTGTTAATTGTTGGTATATTAAAGTTTAAACTTTGTTAAATCATTTTTTAACCATATTCAAATGTTCTAAATCGAAATATAAAACATTCAATTTATTGTACGGGTTGTTTTACGACGAATATACTTTCTTCCGTTTCATATTCTCCTAATACAAACTATCAAACTTTATTGAAAATTTTCAAGCTTACAGTGTTGCCATGTTATTGATCTACTAGCAGCGAAATACGAATGACAAAAGACTACTTGGAAAAAAGTAAGTTGCGCACGGCTAGTTTCGAATCCTAAAGCAGGGAGGGTCCATACTCCATTTCCAGATAATCAATAACTATTGGAAAATGTTCATTACAAGAACAATAACATAACTTCTTCAAATTACTGTCAAAATTATTCTATCAGGTGGTCCCAAATTCAGGAAGGAGGCACTTGTACTTATGCAGGATCAACCCAAAATTAGCAATAATTGATATTTCAAGTTCATTATACACGATGCTCAGAGAAGATTAACGCAAACCAATGTGATAGAACAGAAGCGAATACTCCATAAAAAGAATATGATTTCATTTGAAGGAATAACATGGGTCTTTCACTAGTAGAAAAGGTGAAAAATAACGTACAACTTATACCATCGAGCGACAGCCAGATGAAGTTGAATCGTATCCTCATTTAATAAATAACGCCAAAATTGAACGAAATCGTGGTACGATACATTTATATTCGATAAGAAATCAGTAGGTACAAATAACAATAACTTACATTCAATTTTTCCACAGGAATAAGTCATTTTTTAGCAATAAGTACAAAAAAACGAAATACGGCATTACATAATACAATAAATTCAATAATTAAATATAATCGCACATTGTTTTCTGATATTTCCATCGCTTTGAAAACATAGATTTTGGAAAAATGTATTTACACCAGCATTTTTAAAGAAATTACGATCACAATTTCATCGAAAATGAAACGAACTATTCAAAACAATAACCAAACGAAAATGCAATGTACCTTTGTAAAGATCAATTTATCATTTCCAAATCAAGTAATCGAAGTTACCATACGAAATTTTTTCTTGTATCAAATCACTAATTATTCTAAATAAAATATTTCATTACAAGAAAGAATATTGAATACACTTATAGGATACAATTTAAAAAATTAATTCAACAGATAAGGAATTTTACAAGCAAACTTCGTTCTTCCGTTTTATTCTTGTGGTGCCATCGCCCTAGCTTGCGCCCTTACTCTTTTCTCATATTCCAAACGATTTTGACTGAAAACACAACAGTATGTCAATAATTATGGCGAGCAATAAATCTCACCGGAAAAGAACTGTCAGCTTTCTTACCAATAGATCGTGTACGCTTCGGCCTGGGCCGGATCTTTAATATTTGGTTCGTTTAATAAATCTTGAATACCTAATAACACTTGTTTAATTGTAATGGCGGCCCGCCAATCCTTTTCTTCGTCTAAAATTGATAAGCATACGGTTCCTGGAAGAAAACAACGAGTTAACTCGTATGCTGATGTAACAAGTTGGACGCAAGTTGCAGCATAAAGACATACCTGATGGATATACATTTGGATGGAACAAAGGAGGTTCAAATTTACATTTAGGAGGCGTTGCTGGGTAGTCGTCTTTGAAAATCATACGCAATTTGTATGACCCTCCCTCCCATGGGGTCTGCAATCAACATTTCGCCGATTATAATAATTTACGATTTACATTCAGAAGAAATTATCAACTACTTACGTTCTTTTTCCCCGGAATTGCACATTCCCAATTTAATAAATTCAATGTTCCGTCTGGGTTTTTGGTAGGCCTAGCCACGAACCCCTGAAATAGCGAAATCATTTAATACATCACACTGATGATGATGAGACATATTACAGTGGGTATCAACAACTTACGAAAGGATGATCCTTTCTCCATGCCTTCCTTTCTTCGGACAATCGTGCTATAGCTATGCCCGCCATTGCTGTAAAATAAGCAAAGATTAATACAGAATAACGAACACCGCTTAAGAACAATACCGAAACGTAAATTTGGAGGTAAACTGCCGTCTGCCACGGCTGTTTGGCAATATGAAAAGAAATAACACCAGCCGAATTGAATATTTGAACCCGTTTATTCGTCAAAACGAAACTACTGAGGAGCTAATGCAATAAGGTACTTCATACATCATACAACTTACTTTATATTTAATGAAAACGTAAATTGAAAATTGATTTCACAAATTATGAAATTACAAAATAACACACTGGAAACTCGAAAAGAACCTTACGAAAAAATAATAGACAAACGCGAAACAGCGATAGACAGGGGACGCCGGGGACGGGATGGACGGAATGGAGAATGGAAGATCGTCGACGGCCCAGCTTATTTCAATTCAAAAACAGAACACAGTAGAACACAATAAGCTCGGCAGATAGCGTAAAAGAAAACTATTATCATCTTTCCTTCATTTTCATTGGTTATTAGAATGAAATTTTGCTTACGCCATCTATTAGTTTGCTGAGTATTCAAATGAAAATGAAAATTATAACCGGGCACTTGAGCTTTCGAAGACATTCGAAAGTCCATAAAAAATAAAAAATCAACGATTACAAAAGTTTTCATTTTGCAAGGAAACTTTCAATTTCTATTTAGCCGAATCCGAATCAACTTTTTTGAAATTTAAGTGAATTTAGTAAGTACATAAATTAATCCGGCTTTCGTTATCGTTATTGCGATGCTGTAAAATTTGCTGATGGTATCGTATGTCATAATTTGACAGCTTTGGACACTGTTTCTGTGGCGAACCAGAATTGCGTAAATCGATCTATCGTAGATTCCAAAAGTTGCTTGGTTACGAGAAGTCGCAGATTTTCAAACTTCGCGACATTATTCTAATATCCTTGAAGAAAATCATTCGAAAGTTGAGCAGGTAAATACCTTTTTGTGAAAATGGAAGGTCAAGCGAAAAATCTGAAGATAAAGACCGGAATTTTGAGACGTCTCACCAAAGAGAAAATTATGTATGAGCAAGAAGCCACAAGTTTACAAGAAAAATTGAAGACTTATAAAGACGAAGGCAGGGACGAATATTTTATTAAAAAGCAACACGAAGTATTGAAGGAGGCAAATATGATGGTACCGGATACGCTGAGGAGATTACATAAAGCGTTTGACGATTTAAAAATGACTGTAGAAGGAGCGACCGATGTTCCAAAGGAAAGTGAAATATATGAAGGAGCGCTTATAGTTTTAAAAGACGCTGAACCGCATCTCGTTTAGTTTCTTAGCTCGTACTCGTTTCGATTTTTTCCAAGTTTTGTATTGTGCTAACCTTTTTATTCGATTCGTGATATTTTGCACTGTTTTATACATTTTCTTTTTTTTATTTGAAATTCTAATCGGTGAAGTTTTCACAATAATATACACATTTATTTATTGATCGTAAAAAACTTTATTTATTTTGAATTGAACTGTGTGATTCACTGCCTGTGCTTGTGCGTGTAAGACTGTTTAAAACGATCTTTTTACTCGGGACTTTTATTCTAGGTTACCTACGATAACTTTTACAACCCGTCACATTTCTATTAGTTTCATTTATGAGCTTATATTTGTGCTATAATTGCTCGTCAAAATGTCGGATGCTTGGCAAAATATTCAATCCATGAAAAATAAACGTAACAGCTTACGTGAAAAGTTACAAAAAAGAAAATCTGAAAGACAACACTTGCTGGTTGAAACTGCAGCGACTTCTCCAATAGGTACTGTTTTGAAAATATTCGTATATTTCAAACCGACTGTTTGCTTATTGCATATTTCATGTTCTAGGAAATGAAGAAAATCAATCTGGAATTGGAACCGACGTTAAAAACAGTGAGTCAGATGTGGAGCGTCATTTGTTACAAGAATTATCCAACACTAATCTCACTCTGCCCGTTACATCCAGCCAACTTTTGACTACGTTGAAAAAGTCGTTTCCAGAATCTGAAATAACTCATACCTTAGTCAATAATTTGCTCAATAAATTTTCATCGCAGAAATTAATAAGGTAATGCTTCATGCTACTGTTCAGAATATACTAATGCGAGTATGTGTTCTTAAACAAATTTATTCAATTTTTTTTTGCAGTACTAATGAAAACTGTAAAGATGGTGAATCTATTCTTGAAGTAACAACCACAGAAAATAGTAAGTTGACTACAATGGTTGCAGAACTGCTTTCAACGGGCCTAAAGTCAAATACTGATAACAGTGTGCACGAATCAACCGGTAAAACTGAAAATAAAAGAAAAAGTGCGAATTCAAGTTAAATATTGACTCATTTGCTATTTTTGACTGATTTAATATTTTTTTATTTTTTAAAAGGTTGTGCCATTGATGACGATTCCATTTCGAGTAATGTAACTGAACATTCCAGAAAACTAAAAGAAATTAGAAACGAACCAGTAAATGAAATCATGGTTAGTATTCGTGTCTTTTAATTGCTTATAACGTTAGGTATATTTTTTTTAATCGTTCGGTTTTCCAGTCTTTAATTAGTACTCCGTCGATTAGAGAAAAACAAGTGAAACGAATAGGAGAAGAAATTTTAGATTTATTAAGCAAGCCAACTACCAAACAACGTTCCTTAACAGAAAGATTTCGATCTCAAGGAGGTATTGAAATATTCGTTATTCTTAACAAGACAACACTTGTTGTAATACCTTTTTATGTGAACATTTTTTTACGTTTTTTTAGGTACTCAGGTGATGGAATTTTGTTCACATAGAACAAGAATCGAGTGCTGTCTAGAAGGTAACGAGAATTGTAAAAAATTACATTTTAAGAAGATAATCGAACCTCATACCGAAGAGAGCTTAGGAGACTGTTCTTATTTAAACACCTGTTTTCATATGGATACTTGCAAGTAATCGATACAGACTTGTATGTTTTGTATTTTTATCTCGGCCAAGTTGCTTACTAATCGTTGTGCCTAAATTTTAGATACGTTCACTACGAAGTGGATAAAATATTTTCCGACGATAGTAAAAATAATGGGTGGAATCAGGATCCTGATTGGAACTCCAACACGAAGAAAAAAGTATCCATTCAAGAAAATACCATTTTACATCCTCCTCAATGGGTTCAGTGTGATTTGAGGTTTTTCGATACCTCTGTGTTAGGTCAGTCTTTTCAACTATATTTATCAAGTGTCTGATAGAACATTATTTACGTAGTATTATTCTTTTTCTAGGCAAATTTGCTGTTGTGATGGCTGATCCACCTTGGGATATTCACATGGAGTTACCATATGGCACTTTGTCTGATGACGAAATGCGACAGCTTGGAGTTCCTAATTTACAAGACGAAGGCTTATTATTTTTATGGGTTACTGGAAGGTTAGTGTACAATCACGTCATCACGTGTGATCATTTTCATCAAATTGCATTCTTGTTATTTCATCTTCAATGTACATAATATGTATTTGTTTTTTTTTTTTTTTTCACCTTAGAGCCATGGAGTTGGGCAGAGAATGTATGACGTTATGGGGTTACGAATATATTGACGAATTAGTTTGGGTCAAAACTAACCAGCTGCAAAGAATTATTAGAACTGGACGTACCGGTCATTGGTTGAATCACGGCAAGGAGCATTGTCTGGTTAGATTCTCATTTATTCATTTAGTTCGATAACGCGGCTTATACCTAATCTTAAATTCTGTTTGTTAGGTGGGTATGAAAGGAAACCCAAAAAATTTAAATCGCGGTCTCGACTGCGATGTAATTGTTTCTGAAGTTAGAGATACCAGTCATAAACCAGATGAAATTTACGGTATTATCGAACGTCTTTCTCCCGGTACCAGAAAAATAGAATTGTTTGGCAGAGCCCACAATGTTCAGCCAAACTGGTAAGTTCATACGGATACTGATCTAATTACAGTAGAACCTCGATTATCCAGACCTTTTGCATCCCCCTCCCCCTCTCCCTCAACATTATATCGAATGATCGAATAGTTGGTCGTTTTCTTTGTGAGACTCCGCATCATCCGGATTTTCGATTATTAGCATATCTCAATTCACTAATTTGATCTGGATAAGTGAGGTCGTGCCGTAGTTACTATATAGATTATCAATTCTTAATTCCTTCGTAAATTCCAGGATAACTTTGGGAAATCAAGTTGACGGTATCCGATTGGTGGATCCAAATATCATTTCTGTGTATAGTAAACGTTACCCTAATGGATATTCATTGACTAATACGAAGACTTGAGGAAAATATTACTAACGAAATTTTACTTAGTATTTTTGTTTGAAAAAGTACTCTTACCTTATTTCCTTTTTTTTTACTATAATTTTTGTATATTTATTTCAAAATAAATGAGTTAAATAAATTAAAAATGAACATCACATCGCTTATTTCTAGACAAAAGATATACAAAAGGGAAAAATTTAAATATATGGTAATATTACATAAACGACTGAGAAATCCGGTTTGTTTACAAATAATTTTGATATCTTTAATCGTATAAAAAGGGACTCCTTCAACGCCAAACGCCACCGCGAAAGCGGAGTATTTACAATTGAAAAATTTTCATTTCTTTTCAGCGAAAGTCTAAAAAAAATAATAAATTATATGTACAGTATCTCGAATGAGAAGAAGACATCCGCTTCGAATCGGGGGAAAAATACACCTTAGATTTATAATTTCAGGACACCAGTTTATTCGCTTAGTAGTCTAATAAAGGTAATTTTTAGGTTCTTCCGTCGGCTGGCCGCAAACTCCGTAGTATTGTTTAGAGACTAGTGAACGTGATCTACAATTTTCCATTTCTAAAAAGCAATCGTTACTGTAGGTTTTGCTGTCAGTACCGCAAACAGGGTCGTACAAAGGTGGGCAGATTTTTTGACAACCTCGAAATTGGAATCCACTCAAACATCTTTTCATCGGAACAATATACACGTGTTTCCTGTAAGCGATCGAATGACCATTGAATGAGTACCTATTTCGATTACGAATAAAAAATAATTCGGTTCAACACGAGCAACAACTCACCCGCAATTTTCTTTTTTCATTTCGCATTCGTTTTTGTAAAATTTATTATCAGATCCGCAAACGTAGTTTTTGTCTTCTTCGCATACTTCGTTGCAAGCTGCTGTTTTTCGACAATGATGTAAAGCGATAGGGACTACTTTTTGACCACAAGTGTTCATTTGCAAATCGCACGTTGTCCTTTTGGTAAGAAAAATTAGAAACATGAAAGGAATTAAACTGATGTTACACGAATTAATCGTTCTTCTTAATAACTTACCTGTATACGTTACCATCTGATCCGCAAACTGGTTGTTCTTCTTCGTTAGCGCACGACGTCGGACATGGTTCTTCTTTTATCAGATTTGTACATTTACCCAAATGAGCTAACTGAACGCCTTTCCTGCGGACGATTAATAAAAATAATTTTTTGGAATTGCAGACTAACTAACTGCTTTTGCTCAGATACGAGTATTAAATTGTTCTCACATGCAAGTGGCTGTTTGTAAATGGCAGAAGTTCAAATAGGTATTGGCGTCTGTACCACACACGTAGTCTTCTTGGTCAGTACAAATATTTTTATTGCATTTTGAAAACTTCGCTCGGCATTTGTCGAAATCTACTTTGATTATTTTACGTTTTGATTGCAACCTAGAAAAAATTAAAAAATAAATCTCGATGATAAATGTTACAAAAAAACAAAAATTGTTATCTTTATCGAATGAAGTTTGTACCCGCAACTGAGTAGTTTCATTTCACATTCGTTTCGATATATGTTGCCATCTGATCCACAAGTTGGTTTTTCTTTTTCTCCATTGCATGTGATGGGGCAAGCATTTGAAGCACCTCCTTTATCGCGTTCTTGAGATAGACAAAATGCCATTGGTACTTCGAAAACATGTTTCCTATAATTGAATTAAATCTCAATTAATCGTAGAAACGTGCACAGGATGTTTCCAAACTGACATGCCTCACGACCGTAGATGATGAAGAATTGCAGCCGAATAAACTGCCTATTTTGAAAACAGAAGGAAAAGCGGTTTGTGCGCAAATTGGAGGTATTTTTTGGATTTAGTGATGAATTCAAAACATGAGATTTTTTAGAATTGCTAATCTCAAGCGAGGAAACAATATTATCCGATGGGACAACAAATTCTTAACTAATTGAAACTCTAAAATAATCCGATCAAAACTTTGGTATCTGACCAGAATTTTGTGGATCAAGATCAAATGATGATTTTTTCTGTAGATAAATATGAAACACATAAATAAAATAACCAACAATTTCAATCATTTTCAACATTTTTTTACAATTTTTTTCGTATTTTCAATTTACACAGATTTTAAAAAATCTCGATGGAGAAGTTCCATTGGAATCTGAGATTTTTCAACAGAATTATAATTTTTTTGTTCATTATCGCGGTAGATACTCCTTGAAACTTCAAAATAGGCAACAATGGCAACATATTCAATTATTTACTAGAAACGTAAAACTTGTCTGAAGTGATCATCGCCCACTTGAACGAACCTTTTCCTACAAACTATACATCGGAGGGAAATTTCTCTGAAACGTGCCTTACCTTCAACTTGAGGAAGCAATGATTCCTGAACGTCTAAAAACCATATTTTGAACCATTGGTTTCTGGCATACCTTTTCAAGACAAGCAGAAAAGTTTCTGTGACAAAATGGACCATCCCTAAAATTGTGGACGTTAAGGTATTTATAAGGGCAAATGAAAATACTTCTCAGGATACCTCGAAATTTCAATAATTGCCTCTAGCCTTTTTTGCTTGTCTCTACCTTCAAATTCAATGAAATTTGAGCTTTTAAAGATTTTGAGGAACTAAATTTGCTTATAACCCCGTTTTGTAAAAGAACCTTTTTTGTTAGTCAGAAAAGGTTATGCCGGAAACCATAATCAGCAATTTTGAATTTTGTGAATTTGAGCATTTGCCCCTTCAATTTTTACATTAGAAACGCTACAGAAAAATTAAGTACATCATGGCGCATGTAACCCCTTCGAGTATGCTACATAGGCAACGTTTCGTTCGAGTTGGCCATGAACACTTCTCATCATTCTCTGATTAGAAATATAAGACGTTTAAAGAGACATGCTATACATTACTTTTCTCAATACATACATCGAATAATATTTAGATAGGTATAGTTAAATATTTGCTAAATTAAAATATACCAACCCGCAATTTTTCGACTTCATTCGACAAGCATTACTGTAGATGATACCATCCGATCCGCAAGTTGGTTTCGATACTCTCCAGCAAGATTCTCTGCAATGCCTAGTGGTTTGACAGTGTTTTTTCGACGTCTTAACAACACCCTGTCTGGTAAAATAAAATACCGATGTAATACGCCGATGATGATGCGAAGCAGTCATAATGACATAAATGGTCTTTAAAATCAAAATGAACATAACGATTCTCCAGCGGAAAGGAATTATATAAACCGGTTAGACAAAATTTTTAGAAATTAATATTAGGTAGGCAATCTAGGTATAATATACCGTTAATCCAATACCTACAACTGCCATGATTAACTCACCCGCAAGTTAACAGCTTCATTTGACAAGTATTTTTATACACGTTTCCGTCAGATCCGCATATTGGCCCATCCATTGGAGCTAAATCGCAATTTATCGGACAGTTTTCCCGATGCGCCGAAATATTATTACAAGGACCCAGATGCGATAACGAGATACCAATTCTGCAAAAAACCGATTACCATTCATCAATCTAGGTGAATATTGGTCCAATAAACGTGTAATAATTACAACTTTGAAGTATTTTTAGTCTAGTGAACCTGCAAATTTCAACGTGCAACATGCATCGATTCAGATAAGTTCTTCCGTCTGTTCCGCAAACCGGTTCGCGTTCTTTTCCACATCGATGCTCACAGCTGGAGCCGTAAGACCGTAAACACAGATTGGCATCTGCCGCTTTGGTGATACCTGCTCGCAAGAAACAAATAATATTATAATAATTCATTATTTTATTCAACTCAACGTCCTATAGGTAACTATCCGAACCAGTTGTAAAGTGGTTTCTGCGATAACTTTTTTGTTATCTATGTATCTCGCGAGCGAAGATAGACAGCTCTTGCAGTTCTTTTTTTTTCTTTTTTTGATTTTATTATATTGGTACTTTATTTTTTGTACGAGCTAAATTCAACATAGGTATATATCTATGAGCAGAGTTTGACGAACATAAATCAAAACCTCATCTGTTTCGTATAATTTTCAATCTACTAGCTCTGGTTGTCAGCTAAACACAAATCCATCAAAATCCAATACACGTAGGTCAAAACATTTGGTGCATTAGTCGCGCTTTTTATTCTCATTTTACTTACCTCTCCCGCAAGTTTTTTTTTTCATCTCACATTCGCTCGGATATATCACTCCGTCAGATCCGCAAACCGGTTCTTCGGAACTTCCTTGGGGGCAGATTCTTGGGCATGATAAATCACGCGCTGCGTACGTTTCTACAAAAATAAAAATCTCATTAATTTTCACGTATATTTAGAAACTATAGGTACCTATAAATAAATCGTCATTGATAAGTTTGCACCTGGAAAACAATCGAGCATATTTTTAGAGTTTTTAACCTGAATTCAATATGACCTTGACCTTAACTTTTGACGGAAAGTTGGGTTGTATTTACATTACAGTTCGATGAAGCGTGTAATTTTGTTAACCATACGAATTAGCTGGGTGATGAATGATGAAATGCAGTTTAATAGGGAAAAAACTATACAGCAGTATGGGTGCCTATACTGCGTACGAGTATACGAGTATCTTCCTCTGCTGAGTAAATAGAAAGCCTCATTTACCACTTCGTGACTTGCGTTCTCTTACCTACCAATGTATGCCCATGAAAGTGTACGTACGATTTTGTAAATGGGATGGAATACACGAATAATCTGGTAGGGTACTCCATATATATTCATTAATGGTCAACGTCTCAAATGAATTTTCTCCGTGCTTAATTTTTCAACGTTTACTAGCTTTGCGATCATTTAATTTTCTTATGATCCGTGTATGTAGAACATCAAATGTATACGTACGTAAGTAAAAGTAAACCTCGTCAGCATTGCTTTCGATAGAAGAGTAATTAGTATAGCGCAGACACGACCAAGGCATAAGTAAAAGAAAGGTTGCCTATTTTCAGTCTGCAATCGTCACCTTGCGCTGACTGCTTGTTCGCTCAACGCTAGGCAACTCATTGTACAGTACATTACAAACAGGGAACCTCCTCGTCTTGTCTTATCAATTCAAATGCAAGTAAAAGAATTAAATGAGTTGATTCAAAATATCACATATCGTGATATCAAAACACATCAATTCCCTAATTTTGAGTATAATTTTCAAAACTTCAAAGAAATACCTACTGCCTGATTGCAGTGTGTAAAATTGAGAAATTTGCCAAATTAACTATATTATGCAAATGGTATTTCTAATCATTCTAGAAACTTGGATCAACCGTAGATTTTCTCACGTTGCTTCTGGATTTTCCGCAGAACTGTTCGAATCAATTCAAATTATCTGATTCCATACGTCACTTTGGAATAGGAATAGGTAACAGTTCTTCGTTGGACTAACTCATCACAGGATTATCACTTTCCTAAACCTAATCAACCCGGGAACTTTGTGCAACGCAGATGTCAAAATTTGGGCAACAAATCAAACGAAAATTGGACGATGGGTCATCGGTTTTTTTTTCGCCAGAGATAATGAGCATTTGAAATCGCACAAAAATAAGGCGTTGTTTGAAAATTTCAGGCGCGGATAGCTCCAGTTGTGCTACTAAGTACCTTACCTATTACTTTAGAGAACCTATAAAAATCAATTTGAAATTCAATGGGTCAGGGCATTTTTTAAGATATAAGTGCTTGGCCAAATGGCCACCCAGTGACCAAGTTTTGGCCACCCAGTAAATTCGATTTGGCCACGAAAATTTTTGATTTGTACTCAAAATTCTTATTTTTTTCATAAGCTATTGCCCTCGCTTCGCTCGGGCTAACTTGTTATTTTCTATTTCTCAAATTATTCATAACTGTGCTTGGAAAGTATTTTTGTTTAAATTTTCAAAAATGTCTGTGGTGGAAAAACTGACTTTACTTTAAAATTATTGCTGTTTTACTTATTGAAACTATAAATTTTGAAATGCTTTTGTCCTTGCTTCGCTCGGGCCAATTGGAGTCACTTCTTTACAATTAGAATTTCAAGAAACCATTAATGAGATTTAGAAAAAGTTGAAATCAGAAAAACCGACTTCTTACATTAAAATCGATGTTGCTCTACTTATCAAACTACGAATTTTCCGACGCTTTCGCCCTCGCTTCGCTCGGGCCAATTTGGTTCTCTTCTGCAAAGTTAGAATCTCATAAAAATCTATGATTGAATTTGAAAAATGTTGAGATTAGACAAACCGAATTCTTTCATTAAAATCGATGTTCTACTTTTCAAATCACATCTCAAGGAGGGGGCAAAACCGGATTTTCAGGCATGAAAAATCGAAATTGGAGGTAATTTTCTGAAAACCTTTCGTGATGTGTTATGATTTTATAAAAACAATGGTGGAATTACTGCTTGAGTAGAGCGAGAGCGAAAATTTTTTGAAAAAATGGGTCACAATAACGAAAAAAGGCCATTTTGCATGCTTAATTTCAAATTTTTACTCGCGAGTGGGGGCAATTGCCCCCTTCTCCACTCGCCCCTCCCTCTGGCTATGCCACTGTCTCTTAGCCACCTAGTGAAAATTGCTTAAAAAATGGCTTGCAATGGGTATTTAAAAAATATGACGGCAATGCAAAGTTTAAATATTTTGAAAAAATTCTCAGTTTAGCCCTCGACACATAAAATAATAATATGTACAAATAAGTACATCAAAAAACTGCAATGTTTTTTTTTATTTTTCCGGTTTTTTGAATTTTGGTGATTTTGTCTTACCACAGCCTGAAAATCCATAGGGTGGCTCATCCCAGAAAATCCAGCTGCCCGATCACAAATTTCATTTTAAAGCATTTTTTTTTTTTTTTAAGGTGGATCCCAAAAGTACCGTCTTTTCTCACTTATTGTGTCGAAAATAAATGGCTCTCAAAATGATCCGGTAGTTGGAATTATCGACTTACAATTAGAAATATTATTTGAGTTGCAGTTACTCATGCGCACCTGATGTTGGGATTTTGACGTATTTTTTTGAGAATGTTGTTTCATCGAAAATATTACTCATTTCTATGTGACCAGAAATCATTGAATGAAGTTTTCCGGAGAATAATACGTAATCGACTTTCAAATCAATTTTCGGACCATTTTGAAAAATTCTCAGCCTCGTAAGACCCTCAGTTTTCCGTTTGGACAGCTGACATTTTTTTGAAAACTAATACCTACCTAACATGTAAGTTCACTTGCCCTCAAGTTCCATGGTGAGACAAAAATCCCTTCTGCTGGGTGGGTAGGTCACCAAATTATCACCTTACCCCCTCCCCACTTCCTCTTATGGGAAATGAGGAAACGGTCTCAACGTTTCTCGATATTTTTTGTGCAACACAATTCCAATTTTTTGTTTCAATACACAACTGTGGAGCTCTATAAAATTAAATCCATTTTATGATTTCAATTGAAGTAGATGAATAGGGTTCGATTTGGACAGTTTTCAAGAACATTGAATAGAATACTCAAAATCATGTTGATGAAAATTTTACATGTTCAAAGTTCAGCTTTCACATACGAATGTTCACTTTTAAATTTTATGCCACATTGGGATGTGCTCGTGCTACTATTTCAGAATTCGGAAAAAAAACAGCATGAGCTCGTTTTTACGAGTACATTAAGTAGATTTGAATATGTTTCACAATAGTAACCTAAAAGCACTGATTCCGAATTTCACTTCACTTTTTTCATACGAGCCTCACCAAACCTCACAATTAAGCTCTTCAGATTTTTAAAAAAATGAAAAATTGTTACGACCTATGGTTTTTTGGGTTTTTGAAGACGTTGATTTCAAATTTCAACTTACTTTTTTGATACAAACTCACCAGACCTTACAATAAGACACCAAATTTTTTAAAAATAATTAATTTAAAAATTAGCCTGACCTCAGACCTATTATTTCTTGGATTTGCAGAGATCTTAATTTCGGATTTGAACTTATCTTTTTGTAAAACGGGGTAAATAATAGACATCGTATGTACTTAGTTTAAACTCAAAAAAAAAAAAAATACTTTTTTAATTCGAACCTTTCAAACCACATAATAATTTCGGGAACTTCATAAAATCTGAAAATTTGCAATGACCAGCGATTTTTTTAAGTTTATCAAATCCGAATTATCTTCTCGTTAAAAATTACAAATCAAATCCATTCACCAATCATTAAGTAGGTACCTAACGATTTTCGCTTTCTCCGCAGTAATTAAAAATCTCAAAATGAAAGAAACAAACCAGAGACGATTTTTTTTACAGATATTTTTTACCAAGGAGCGAAGGAGCGTAAAATTCAAAGAAATACCTTACCCACGAGTTTTAAAATCAATCTCCGACCAGACAACAGGTATGAAAAAAATGTTAAAAATCCACGAGACGACGAAAATATCTTTCCAACACGTTTACATTTCAAAGGAACTAATCGATTACCTAACTGTAAATTCTTCCAGCTCACTCAATTTGGTAAAGCTGAAAACACCGATTCCCAAGACGATAGGTAGAGTAGGTATCAGTAATTTTTCACTCGTCACCAATCGCCGATCGCCGATTGCCGAGTTATGATCAATTAAAAAACTTCATAAATTATACTTATACGATAAACTTGTAATGGTACCAACGTTTTTAATTGCAAACTACGTAAATAACGTAAGGAACGATTTTTCAACACTTAGCCGAATATCTAAGGCGGAGAGGTATATCTTGTTTCGATAAACGTCTTCCGAAAAAGATTGATAACTTATTTTAACGGTTCGACCGCGTAGAAATATTTCCGCGAATGCGATGCGGCGCGACGTCCCAAGTTCACAGCAAAAAACAGGTCGATGCTGCGACTGCTGCATGTGCATATATCCAATATTTATAAAAATTCAATTGGTGTGAGGCCAATTGTCAAAAAATCTCGCACATAATTTTAAAATTAATTAAGGGGAAGTGGAGGAAAATTATTGCATTTAAAAAGAACACGAAACGTGAGAATTTTTCAATTAATTTCGCTGATCTAATCACCCGTTTGATTGATAAAAATACACACGACTCATTTTTGATTCATGCTTGCTTATCGGTCATAAACCTCGCATCTTGAAATTTTTAGAAATTCAAAAATTTTATTTCTCTGACGATTACGTATAGTAGTTCTCCACAGACGAGGTAGGTATGAACTTACACAGTGGACTCACTTTGTGTAAAGTTGACAAGCGAACTTGTCAAGGTATTCGCTTCCAATTCCTACATGGATCCTATTAATTTTTGCAAAGAGTAAAGTCCGAAACTCTCATAACCATAGATTTCAGCAGTTGAATTGATTTTTTATTTTTTTGTGAATTTTGTACGAATCCAAAATTGATTACTGTCGGCGATTCATGCTTCTTAAAAAATATACGTACCTAGTATTGGGTTCATTCGAGCGTTTCAAATTTTCAACTTTGCTAAATACCACGAGTAAAGGTGCCTCAAAAAAAAAACAAAGGTTAGGGTTAAGGTTTAGTTTTAGCTCTGGGGATCACTCTAAAAAAAATGGTATTTGTTTAGAAGATTGACCAATCAGTAGCCGTTAAATAATGTAATCAATGCACAGCTTGTGTGCAGGCACCTTCACTTTTCAACAAAATTTTAAGCAAATTTTCAGCTTTGCTGGTTGAGTTGATTTCCAAGGAGATCCTTCGAAGGCATTTTTACTGTATAAATTAAAAATTGAAAATTAAAAAAAAAACATATAAATCGCTGAAAATGTCAATTTTAGATTTTCAAAAATTCGCTAGAAATCGAAAAATCAATTTCGGGAGCTTCAATTTGGGGTTTTAGAGAATACATTTTCCAAAATTAGCGGTCCCACTAGAATCAGAAGCAGCAACCTCGAGAGGTTCCCTTGAAAGAAATGAAGGTCTTGACTCTTGAACCACAATAATGACTTTTACTTGATCAACATTTTTGAATGAGTGGCTTCTGTTTTTTATAAGGCAAACTCAAAGTTTGATTTTCAAGAGTTTAACTGAGATTTGAGTTGGACACAGACATGAATAAGATAAATAAGATGAATAATTATGATATGCTTTGGATATTATTGTGATAAATTTTTTATTTCTTACAGCCAATGAACGGGCAAATGGAGTTATTTTTTATTTAATTTGTAGCATTTCATCAGACAAACGTTTTTTGAATTTTTTCACTTTTGATGCTCGTTGACCACTGCTCCGTTTTGTAAGAATATCAAAACTGCCTGTGAACCGAGAGTTTCATGTGGCATTTGAACCAGGGAGAAGAGACAGGACCATTGTACCGGTAGTTTTCAGAGTTGGAGATACATTATCGATGATCAACAACTGGCTGTTCGATAGTTTAGTTAATTTCAAGTCGAAATTCAATGCATATGTAACTTGTGAGGGTACCAATAGCCAAGATAGGTACCGTTAACATCACCCATGTGTTTTTCCTCAAAAGAGAAGAGAGATGTCCACAAAAGAAACACATTAGTGCTGCACTTGATTGCACCAACGATTCACTATCCATTGGCAGATACATACTCGTAGTTACAAATACATAGGTACACGACATCTTCGAATTTGATATGTATAGGTAGGCAGAGGTACAGTGACTGTAGCATCGACCTGCAAAAAACCTAACCCGTTTAATGTAAAAGCGAAACTTTGACGATTTTCAACGGGCACGTTTTATTCTTAAGCCGGCTAATACCTTTTTTGTTTTACATTAGCGTCGCTTTTCATTACAAGAAGGTCAAACAGAATTGGAAAAGAATCATCATCATGCTGCGGCCTAGAACTTGCAAACTCGTTGTAAAATGTTTACTATACAGTAAATGTCATATTATGGGATTGCGATGGGAAAAAATACAGCATACACACAATCTGAAAATACGTCAGGACAGACGGTAATGAAAGTAGGATGCGATAATACGAGACGTGCATAGATAAGCCGTCTATGCAGACATGTTATTCGAACATTAGGTACCTATATAGTACCTACTATAGAATTCAGGTCAAATAAAAATAATACATCGTCTGCGGACTGCGCTGCGGTTGCCACAAATGCAATACTGCATCGTCGTGATTCTTATTATGCTTACTTTATTATATGCTACAATACAGTACACCTATACTTAATACAGAGATACATCGAAACGCTCCGCAGATTCAGTAGACTAGCTTGTTTGGTAATTTCGCTCGCTGTTAAGTTCACGGTTAGGTCTAAATGATGTAATCGGTATCAATTCCGATGTTGATATTTGTATACGTATAAGTTATGACTAGGTATGAACCGAAACATATCACGTGGTTCAGATTTTTGTTTTCAAATACGTACAAGGTGGCATTTTATTTTTACCTACATCAAACACCCATAATCTTTGATCGATTTCTGGGCAAGACAACCCATTTAGTTTTTATTCTTTCGAAAATTCAGTCAATAATCTACGTAAGTATGCAACTAATGAGGAATCTAAAAACAAATGCCAAAAATTTAATTGAACAGAAAACATAAAGTGAAATTCTTTAAAGATGATTCCTTCCCCTCCTCTCACTTCAAAACAAGAGTTGGATGCCTCGTTTTCACGAAGTATATAGGTATACGTAGGATAATCATTTTCAAAATCCCTGCAGTCCCTGGTCACGTTATCTTGGAAGTGACTCCAACCAAACCCATAACTTAAATTTGATTAAAAAATTGATTCACCTAGTTCTTTCTCAGGACCCTTCATCTAGCCATCAACCGATATGCAACTCGTTGCACCAAACGGTAAACATTTAACAAACTAAACTGACTGATTTGATAAGGATGTAGCGGAACGAATGCAATAATTTTTATACTCTATTAGTTACACGTACGTATGTGGCTGAATCGTCTTACAACAAAATACGGATGTTTTAAATTTTATTAGCGAAGTATTATTAGAGAACCATTTTGGTGGCGAAATCTTCTGCTTCGCGGTTTCGTATTGAAACTACTTATGAAAGAATCTACGAGTAATTCAAGTATCCGCAAAATTCGGAATACACGAGTACCTACCTAATCTGCGCATTTACGTCTTTTTTCTTATTTGTTTTTTGTTTCAATTTTTCGAATCATCTACATAAATTTACCGCATGACCAATTGCAGTTTTCCCCAACTACTTAAGATTTTAGCCAACCAGGTACCCACTTAATCAAAACACATTCGTCTGTAGATATATACCTCTTCTCTGAGATATAAATAGATAGGTATAGCTTCTACGATCACATGCATCGGAATTCCCAAGTCTGAAGTAGAAATTTTACCTTAATCAGCAAAGCTCATGTTATGGTAACCATCTGATTTTCTCAACATTTTCTAGAATTTAACTGATGTATGTAGTTGGTCAAAAATTCACTAAAACTGTACGCAGGATTTTCAAAGCATCAACTACAATAACCTACAAATGCTGAAATCAACTTTTGATGACTCTTTTAGAGCAATTTGAAAACTAGAATTCATTAGAACTGATTGTTTTTGAATTGTATTGTTGAGATGAAGTAATAATTACCTACCTATTAAAATCTTCGAAACTTTTTTAAAATTGTTTTTTCCCTTGTTTTGCAATCTTCATAAAATGTGAAAATAATTCAGTCAAATTCGTGCATTTGATTTAGGTCAAATTCTTTGAAAAATCTTTGTTTATGCCTCAAGGTCAGCAACACGAGTGTTGGGGAGGAAAAAAAGGTCTTCAACCAGGTTCTCAGGAGTATTACAAATTTCGGAACGCATAATTTTCAAACGAGAATTCAGCTGAGTTTTTCAAAATACATTTCTGAAAGATGAATAAGGCGTCTATAAGAAAAGACCACCTAACCATACTTTGTAGTCGACAAATTTTATGGCGTGGAATTCTGTTTTCTTCATTTTTTCCCTAAGATCCATACTACTCACATTCAAAAATCGATTGTTGCTGATGAAAAAATGTAAAAAAATCAAATTTTTCATCACAAATACTTAATTGAGTTTTAATTTAGGTACATAATTTTCCAATTGCAACTCAAAACACGTACATATGTATTTCAAAGACGAATGTCTCATCCTGAAAGAAAATGAATCACTCGCCTCATTCTAAAGATGAAAATTTTCATGCTCTACCGTTTTGTTTCTTTTCTTTTCATTTTTTTTTTCGTAATACTTACCCTACTTAATCCAATTTTTTTTAAAAAGTAAATTTATTGCAAAGAAAAATTGCAATGTTTTTCAATTTTATTTCATTCAACACGCAATTCAATTCACAAAATGGATTATTCAGAGAAACCAACAGGGCCGCGCAGAGAAAATTCGGGGGGGGGGGGGAGAGGAAAGAAGAAAAAACGCAATTGATTCAATTTTTTTAAATCTAAATAGGGGATAATACCCCTTTCCCTCTTCTGGTAGGGCCTGGAAACCAAGGGCTCTACAGAAAAAAAATGCAGAAAACCGATTTTTTTCTCAAAATCACTATCGAATGACTTTTTAAAATTTCGCGATACGTCAAAAAATTCAAGTCACTGCAAAGCGCATAACATGAGGTCGTTCAATTTGATCTACACATACTTACAATAGTCAGAAGAACAATTTTTGAAAAACAAAAAAAGGGAATCGCTCATAAAGAGTAAGTATTAAATTTCTCTGGAGAAATTTTCTTCAACAAATCACGTGCCAGATTTCAATGGTACATAACAAACGAGGAAAAAACCAATAAATCAAATTTTACATTTGAAAATTACATCGCATCGTAAAATAAAATATAAATCTATGCACAGAGTGAGGCAGCTGGCACATATGCAAAAAATATTTGCAACTATGGTACATCGAAGATATACTTTTCCGAATCATCTATAGGCTACATAATTATACTAAGAGATTTTACGACACAAAACAGAAAGCGTTAGAAATGGCTAAACCTCATTTATGAGAACAAATAGCATGAACACGAGGAAAGAAAAAAATGTTATCGAATAGACTCGCGTTAAGAGTAGGAGTATTTGCAACTGAAGTTCATTCAAAAGGTGCATTGAATGCGGTAATAATTCGAATATTACGTCGGTCGGTACCTATATTGTAAGTGTAACCATGGTATGCAATAAAAACTTGCACAAATGCACTTGGAGAAGTAAATATTTTTGCTGGCAAGTTTTTACTGTTGGTAGGCCTAATACAAGTATGTTACCTAGCTACCTACACAATTACACGATATAATATCTGTAAGTAGGTAAGGTCTTAAGAGCTGAGGTATCTACCAAGCTTTGTACGTAGGTAGCTAGGTCTAGGTATACAATACAAATAATGTTACGTATATCTCTAAACGTCAGATTTTCATTTACGTCTGTACAAATGTATAGCATATACTCGTACATATGTACTGCGTACATTAGGTACACCTAGATGGAAATGTCAAGATTGCATGCTGCCTCGTTGAGCTGGCTGGCGGTTGCAAATTAAACGTATAATTTGAGAAGACGCGGCCGCGGTCGCGACCGGTGCGGCGCGCCCGAAAGTGGACTTATTCGCGGTTACACGATAGCTCTCGGGCACGTTGCACCGCGTAGAAGTTGAAAGTGACTAATCAGGTAGCTGGAAAATACTTAAAAGATCAAACAAATAAAACAATGACTGAAACAGGCACAGGCACAGGCACAGCGTTCTCAAACGCGTATCGTGTACAACGGATAAAGAAGATAAAGCATAAAATTACTTCGGGCTAAGGAGCTAACAACCGCGTAAAGATGAATTTTTTCACTACCAAGGAGAACTAGTTCGTTAGCCAGTCGTTGATAGCGTTTTAAGGAGGAAACCACAATATACCGAGCAATTTTTATTTATTCCTTTTTCCGGCTAGTATCGATTCCATACACCGCACCGCAATCAATTTTTAGATCAAAATATACCCAGGTAAATGACACGATATTGTAAAACACGAGTAGGCTATACCTACTTATAGAAATATGCATTTTCGTATAGAGATATCCGTATTACGAAATTTTCCATTTCGTATTTCATTTTATAGGTATATTCGACAGTAAAAAATTTCGTAACGAAAAAAAAAAATCTTCAAGATTACCTATTCTAATGATATGTATTTAACATAAAAATAAACCGTGTAAAATCGTAATAAATGAATGCCTTAGAAATTCCGTTCATCGTTGCATCTTGATTTACCATTTTTATTTTTTACCTTTCTAAAGCACACGGTGTTGGTATTTAAATTACAATACACAGGTAGGTACTCTCTACATGTGCTATCGATTTGTTAAAATTAGATCATTGATACGTTTCGGTAGAAAATTTGTCTCGCAATTTGACGTCCGCGACGCTGCTCAACACATATGAGTGAGTACGAGTATATGTGCAATCTACCGAAGAGAGCTATAGGTAGTAGGTACATCCTTTTTCTATTAAGATAACATTCTGCTGGGTAAAATTACGATATTGTAGATGCCCTAATGGTCCAATACGCTTACTAATCTAATCCAGCCTAATGTACTTTTAATGCTCTTTACTATAGGTACCTACGTAAGACAAACCTAACAAATTGTTCTGTCGTACAGTCAGAGAACAATTCACCATATCGAAATGTCAACACTAATTCGACCACCTCACCTTAAAAACCAGAGAAGTGATTCAAATCAATGAACCATGATGTTTCTTCTTTGTTTTCTTACACATTTTGTGCACAAAAAAAATTATTTCGAAAAAACGAAGATCCTAGAGTTTGATTTCATCGACCATTACCTACCTACTACGATACAACGATATCTTCGCGACGAGATAAGAAAGTTGTCTACCTATTCATCGAAATGGTTTATTAATGAGATTTACAAATAAACTGCACCGCTGGAGTTATTCGCTGAAACGAAACAGAAGTGAATGGAACAAAAAACTGTTCCAAATTTTTTGTCATCGAATGAAGGAAAAAAATTGTAGTAAAAGTGCAACTCGTATCTAGGTTTGACGCGGTTTGACAAAATCTTAAAGTGAGAGAGCTGAAGTAAAAATAGAAGACGTACGATGGTCAGACTAAATAAATAAAAATAATTTTTGGAAATGCAGACTGGGATCCAACCTAAGCCAAACTCAGGTTATTCTCAAATTTTAGGAAAATTTATACGAGAGATTATCAGTTGCGAGAGAGGCAGATATGTTCCGGAGCTAACAATACAAACTTTGGAGTAACGATTAACAGAAAAACTCTTCCACAAACTCTTCCTATTTCTTCAGCGCAAAAAGTTACGTGATCCATTGAATTTTCAAATTTGCGGCTCGATGCATTGAAATTTTTGTCTACCTTCGACAATGAAGGCGATCAGCATTTAAAAATCGAAAAAACACGAAGAAAATTTTCAATTTATAATAAGGTCTTCCAATTTTAAAAATGGACAAATAATTTTTAGAATCTTTGTAAAATTTTTCTTTACCTACAAGATCCACCGCTCGATTTTCATTCAGGTTCATAGAAATTTGTTTGGTGAAGCGATAAGAAAAATTTTCAGGCATTTTTCTGGAAATCTCTTTACAAAGAATCAAGATAGTCAAATATATTCTCAGATTTTTTTCCAGTGCATCATTAAAACATCATGTTCACCGAAATGAAAGGCAATAGCAATTTTGCTATCACCCAGTGCAATCTCAATTTTTTTCAATCATTCGACTCGAGGTTTTGGTCTTTAAATTTTGTAATCAGCTTTCAATCAAAAAATAGACTCAATTTCTAGATAAAATATTCACAATATGATTAAATACATGAATTATAACACGATTATATCAAATAGGCAAACTTTTAAAATTCAGAAATTTCTGGTGTCCTTTCTCATTTGGGTAAAAAAACCTCAATACGAAGTGAAAATAGATTATTTCATCTTCCAGTTTTCTGACTTCTTCAATATTAGGTACCTCATTTAATGATATTTTTTTTTCCATTGAAACTTCTAGTTGGGAAAAAGGCAAAAGTAAGAAAAAGTCAGTCTTTGGAGCAACATTTGAATTATTGTTTGATTTATGCAGAGGATGACGAGTGAATTGAAAAGATACGGGAATTGAAAAATTTCTTCTAAAGATGGAGGAGGGAAGAGAGTAATATACCGTGAATCAAATTAAATTCTTTCAAAAAGCTTCCCAAAAACCCACAAACATGCGACTTTCTGTTAATCCTAAACAATCACAAAGGCAGATCATCCATCCACAATAAGAGACAGAAGCTGAGAGGACAAGAGGAAGAGCAAGAGTAGTATCAGGTTCATAATGGAGTAAGAGACGGACGTGTACGTAGTATTGTATCGAGAATCTCAACGTAAATATTCTTCCAAGAAGTAATGAAGCCAGCATCAAAATGCGCTGAAAATTCATAGGTACGTTCCTTATCAATCGTATACCTAAATGACTTCTTTTTTTTTACAATCCAAGCACCTAGTTTATTTATTTATGTATTTACATATTTATTTTTCGAAGCATCGTGTGATATGCTTTATCGAATTTCATTTATCATTTTAATACACCCCAGTAGTTTCCAGGCAGTGAAGAACAAAGAACAAAAGACAAAATGAAGGAATTTAATTCGAAATACCTATATTGGAAATTTCCTAACGACTAATCTTAATTTCATGATACATATAGAAAAAAAAGTACCTATCACAAAACATGCTTCGGAGAATTTCATTCATCATTCTCATTCGTTGAGGTGCATTATACCAGGTATTAAAGACACACTTGGATGATTTAAATATTAATAAGACAGACACGAGGTAGATAAGAAAATATTGGCTTTCAAATAGACTCATTTGTTTAAAACGACACAATTTCCTAACATACCTATTTGAAATTTGAATGAAAAATGTCAATTTTTATAACAGTTGATGAAGAAAATGTAGGTAAAGTATGACTTCTCATTGGCCAAAAAATTTTGATGATTTTTTTGGGGCGATGGGGAGGAGAAGACGATATCAAAATGTTTCTCAATCCACCTATAATTCCTATACTCAATGCACTCTTGCACTCTAAGAATTAATTTCAATGAAACTTCCACCCGCGTTTTTCGAAATCGAAAATTCCTTCACTTTTTTTTTAATGTCACATAGGAGGTTCTTTTGTCATTATCGGTCAAAAAAATGACAAAATGCCAAGGTCACTTAATGTCTTTTCAAAAAACAAGGCACATTTTTTTTTGTGTCTCAAATTGGTATTTGATAATTAAATAAGCAGCGATTTTTATTTTTCTCCTGAAATCGGCATTCGGAAAACTTGAAAATTGAAATTACTCTACTATCTATTACCGAGCTATAAACTGCGCTACGAGTCATTAAAATACAATCGATTGGAAACAGATCGTCATCGTTTGCTTCTAAAAAAATAAACGAAAAAAATTCAAGGCCGATAATTCGTTTAAGCAGAAATAATCGTAATTTCAAGTTCAAGAACTAATCGTGAAAATTCAAAAGAATCTACGTAGGAATGCAACAGGGAAGAAAAACAATTAAAATGCCAATATACTCGCCGAAAAAGCAAACAAAAAACAGAAATTTTTGACAAATATTGTTTTCACAAAATGCATAGGTAGGTAATAGGTATCTATCTATCTACTCGTATAAGAAGACATTGTTTATTTAATAACCATCGTGTATCTTTAGTACATACTACATTACACATACCTACGTATTTCAGTCATTTACTCGTATCCAGGCCTTTTTTGTCACTTCTTTTTAGGGGACACACTAATTCTCGAAAATTGTGAGTCCGCAATTTCATGTACCCTCTCTTCACCCCAAACATCCAAACAGAAATGATTTTCATCCCATCTGTTGACAACGTCTTCTTTTTGCTCCAAAACTATCAAATAAAAGTCCTGTTTTTTGCCAAACTTGCTTATAAAGTTCTGCTTTGTTTTTTTTTTTTGCCAAATTATCCCTAATTTTTGAAAAAGTTTTCAAAAAGTGGTAATTTCTGGGGGAAAATGCTAAAAAGCGTCAATTTTTGGCAAAATAGTCAAGAACTGTAAATTTTTCGCACAATTGTCAGAAAGAGTTCATTTAATAAAATTGTTAAAATGGTCGTAATTTTTACTAAAAATTGCCAAGTTTTGCACTTTTTTTTTGGCCGAATCACCCAAAAAGCAATGATTTTTGTCTTATTGTCTGCCTAAAAATCATTTTTTTGCATCGAAGTTTGCCAAACAAAAGACATGTTTCTTACAAAGTTGCTTAAAAACTTGTTTTCTTGTCAAATTTTATTTTCCTCCCCAAATTCTTTCATTATTTGTAGGTAGCTTTTATAGCAATTTTTCAATATTTTTGACATCCCCCCCGTGTTCCTTTACAAAAAAAGTCCTGCTTGTATTACAAAGCAAACTACAACACTCATATTTGTTTTCGCACCTGACTGATTATTTTGAATGCTAACATCTAGCCATTATGTATATTTTGTACATATACGAATTACGAATATAAACATTATAACGTAAACACATCTACTTTACTTTTAACACATGGCATCAGCCTACATGAGAAACAATCATCAAGTAAAAATGGACACACGCGATACAAAGAAAGCAAAAGAAAGTAGGTACTACACCCACACCACATTACACTACAATACACATTCATGATACTCGTATCAGGCAAGTAATATCTATTAGGTACCGTATACTGAAATTTTTTGAACCACATGTGTGATTGAAATAACCACAAAAAAACATCAAGCCCTACTTTTATGATCATGATTTGAATTAGAATCCCAAACAAATTTGATCATATCAAAAATAGGTAAATGTAAAATATCTCATCGAAAGTATAATTTTAGGTTCATAAACCTACACGGTGGAAAAATCATCGCTCAACGAAGCATCATTAAGATGTCGATTATTCTCACAATTATAACGATATCTTGTAAAAGGCATCTCTATTACGTACCTCTTTATCAAGATGCAACAAAAGCAATTTAACATTCACTATCATATAAAATATGCAGAGCACTGCTGGTCATCATTTCACTTTTACATACAAAAGAAATCAGGAAAAGTGAAAAAAGAAAATATTAATTTTTCAGTTTTTTCAAGCGCCAGAAAAATTTTCATCTCCTAAAACAATGGAGCTGGAAGAGGCTTGAAACATAGGATCACTAAAGAACTACATAGTTGATCCTTCCATGGGAAAAAATATAAGCTCACATTTCAACTAGACATCACTTTTTAAAATTTGTTTTACAAATATTTCTGTCTCTCGTGGTTTTTTGAAGAAAGGAAATCTAACTATACCTTCAAATGCTGGCAAATATATCCTGCAACTTCAATCGAATTGAACGTTTTCGAAAAAATTCTAGTTCTCATCGTGTAGGTAGGTACACAATGACACGAATTTCTAAAACTAGGAACGTACGAATATTATGTTGGGAATTCCAAACCAGATACAATCTTTCATTTCTCTATTTCTGATTCATAATACAAACCGTGGTGATTTTCAGAATGTTATTCAAGAACTACGTACACCTCTTGTTCATTCAAAATAAGTTTTACGCTTTTTCAACACATTCACACACAGATTTTTTCAGTTTAAAAAATAAATTCACGAATGATATTTAATTTATACAAATAATTTTCGTTCATTTACTTTTTAGTACATATTTCGGAGTTGTCGAATGATTGAAAACTACCGATAATTCGATAAGGAAAAGAAACCATTTTTTTTTTTTTGTGAATTACATTTTTAAAAAATGAAGAAAGTGGAGAGATGACATAACATATGAGTGCATAATGTTTGAATAAATCAATTTAAATGTTTTAATATCTACTTCTCAAACTACAGAGTACATAATGTATATAAGTAGGTACATATTCGTTTTTTGAAAAAATGTTCGTAATAATTTGATGAAAAATTGAAAACAAAGTCTGCTAATAGTTATAAATAATGAAAAAATATTGTTTCAATGCCTTTTAATCTTTAAAAGAAATCGAAAATTATCAATAGGTACAATGTACATAATGTATAACTCCAGCGTTAATGTTTACGAGGACGATAAATCACAGAACATCACTGACCTACCACAATACTGATCAATGCAACCATAAAGAAAATCCGAATGAGGAAGTCAGGATGTGGCCGAACATTTACAACGTTTCATTCAATACTATCTCTTTTACTAACAAATGAATTGTTTTACCAAGGTCGATTAATTGTAAACAATTGAAAAGACTCACCTTACTTGTTAGTACATATAATAAGGCAGGCTATTGAATTCTCAAATGTTCACCAGTCGCCTTCATCTTGAAAATTTCAATAATGTAGTTAGGTATAGGTAGGTAGGTAAGTACAAAGGAAAAATGTTGGTATGAACAGACTGTCTATTTTTCGTTAATTTTTCAATTTCAAAGTCATTTAAATGTTCCTCCACAAAAAAGAGTTTCCATGAGTATAGATCGACACTTGGCAAAGTAAAACTAAATTCAAATTAATATTTGAAGCGATGAGTTTTCAAGCTAAATTGAATTAGACTTTGGATGCGAGAATGATTATACTCGTAAGTTCAACAAAATATTTATACGTTATCTTACTTATTCCAACGAAAAAGAAAAAAAATTAACGTCTAATAACGCTCAACAAGGTACCATCAAGTTTTCTCAGAATATTCATCCAACCATCTCTTAGATGGATACCTTTGAATACTTAATAATAACGCTCTCATTCAGCTAGGTAGATTATGTATAATCGAATATCTCGTACAAAAACATCGAGAACATACTTAAAACTGGTGGGTATAGGTTGAATCGAATTACCTAACACGCACTCAAGTTCTCAAGTCTCAACAACCAGCAACTCGTATATCTAAGTATACCTACATATAAAAAGGGGTGAAGCGGAACAATATACTCGTCAGCTGAAATATCAACTTGGGAACTGCGAATGCTACGCATATCGCTTAATTTTTAATTAAGGAAGAACGAAGCGAAGAACTGGATAATTCAGTTTGTTTCCAAATCGATTTTTGCATACTGAGTAAACATGAATTTGGAATTTCCAAGTCAACGAGCCCCATTTACCGGTACCAGAAATTATACAGCCATGGTAATAACGTGTTTGCTCTCTTAAATGCTCATAATTTAACTAATCTATTTCAAAAGAGATTTTTGCCTTTTTTCAATCAAAGGATCGAAAAAAATGATCAAAAATTTGAATCCATTTTGCATAGCTCATATTCTGGTACGTTTTTGAAATGTAGCGGTGAATTCAAATCCAGAAGTAAATTTCTAAGGGTCTTACATGATGGGAAATTATCAAAGGTTATCCTATCTTCAGATCTACATCACTCAACTACGTATAAGACGAAAAATTGATATCACAACTACTCATCACCAAAAAAAGTTAGGTAGGTACATATTTATAAAAAAAATCGCAGCATGCTCAGATATACTATTTTCATTGCAGTTGATGAACGTCATAGACCTTGAATTTTACACGTTATCACTATTACCTAATCGTGTTAAGATCTACTTAAGTACATATAACTAACTTACGTATGTAGGAATTGTCAAATATTATTAGTACATATATAGTAATAAAAACATACCTTGCAAAACGAAAAAATAAATAAATCCAAAGATCGCTAAAATGAACAATTTTCTTGACATGGTAGCGATTTTGTTCACGTCAAGAGAAAAACATATAGGAAGGATAAAAACTAAAACTAAAACAACACGGTCATAGTTTACGATAAAATTTTTCGAAAAAGATAAACAGCAGTTACGAAACTGAACAAAACACTATCCGAACGTTCGCGGCCGGTTGCACAAATAAAATGACGTTTTGCACAGAAAGTATCAACCTACTGACTCCATTTCCGAGATCAAAACTCCGCTCTCTAAGCATCTCCGGTTCCATCCTCACTACCACTTCTCCGAAGTACAAACGCCGTCGGCTTACAGCATCGCGCATTTATCCGACTGTTTTTTCATTCCGTTTATCTTATTGTTGACTATCGAATAAAGTGCGGAGAAAATTGCTCATATAGCTTTCGAATATGGACAAAAATTCATCCTATATTTAAAGGGGGAAAAATTAATTATAATAACACGCGTTTACGGCTATTACCATTAGAATGAAAGTAAGCTTATTACCATAAGAATCATTTTAAAAGCATAATTAATTACTAAACCGGCGATTCTTTTTTCCCTTATGCGTGCACTTTGATGTTATTCTTTTACTTTTTATTGTATTGATTACCTATACACACTTATACACATTCGCTCACAGCCAACGTAGACATAATGAGATCATATAATTTATATCTACATAAAAGATGCATCTTGCATTTATTAGGTAGGTACATTGATTACTCTTCGGCAGCGCTCAGCGCAGCTTGAATAATATCTCAACCTGACTCGAAGAGACGATCGGCAAATTGACCGTATAAATGTATAATTATGTTAAGTAATTCGTTTTTCCATTCGCTTTGCTTTGCTTTATTCGAATGGTGGATACCGCAAGTGAATTTTCACATTCTTGAAGAATTTTTCGAATAACTCACGAATTCTGTAGAAAAGCAAAGATTTTTTGATAAGAAAACCCTCGAGGCAGATATTTCACGAGTACATTATGGTGTGCTCTGCTCGGAAAATTTTCCATCAAGTACCCTGGTCGACACTTAAAATTACAGAAAAACGAGCAGAAAGAGCGGTGGGAAGAAAGTGGAGGTACAAAACTTCTGGACTTCCATCCCTACAAAACAATGTTCCGTAAAAATATTTGAAGCAAATATTGAACTAAATAATGTTGAAATCTGCGAAATCTCTCTTTTCTTAATACACCAATGGATTCAAGAAGTCTACATGGAATATAGTGTAAACCAAATTTCAGCTTCCCACCTATTTTTTCATGGAAAGTGGTCCTTTCAGCCTGATTTTCAAAAAATTTCCAAAATTCGAAACATAAAATTCAGAGCCTGCAATTTGGCTAGTGATGCATTCTAGTGATGCATTTCTGAGTGTTTTTTTTCGATTTCTCTTCATTTGGCCTAAAAAGTTGTTTGCAGGCTGTAATACCTCCATCCCCCCTAGGCTATCTTTTTATTCATGGCTTCCATTGATCTCGCCCTTTCCAGCTAGTAATAAATTCATTCTGTAATATTAAGCTAATGAATTTATAATTTATTGATTATCCTGAACAATAAAATTTTATTTTTATACGAATAAGTGATCATTTTCTTGCAATTTTAATTCAAATTTTTCAAAAAATATTGCTTTTAAAATGTTTTTTTAAAGAGAAAATAAATTTTAAAAAATTTACAAATTGTTTTAAAAACTAACTTCAAACTTTCAATTAATTCAATTTTTTTTTTGAAAAAAGATTACACGTTATCACATGTGTATCATCCGCGTTGTAAATGACAATTGAATTTATCCTCTCTCCCACTCTCTTGAAAATTTATCTCATCAATTTTTTTCCTCATCAACCTTTCATCTTAAAATAGAAATATTTACAATACGTCAACTTCAATTAGGCTTTTTATCCCATCGAAAGATGCCGACCATCCGAAATTGTTTCTCCTTCAAAATTTAAATTTTCCATTCCAATTTTTTAAATTACAACACAGAAAATGCCATTGCACTTGCACAACAGGGCTTTTTTGCTTATTGGCAAGTGAAAAATCAGCAAATTTCTGTTTTTTAAACCATTTTTCAGAAGCCCCTGGAGGAGCCCTTCCTTCCACTTCAGGATTCGACTCTGATACTGGAATTATTCCGAAAAGTGTTACGACTTTCGGAAGTTGAAAAGTTGATTTTACATATCATTAGTAAGTATGTTTGACTTTGTAATTTTATTAGAACATACGTCTTTTCTTAACAAGTTGAAAACTTCATATTTGAAAAATCCAAATTCGGTTTTCCTAATGCCACAGCAACTTACTCGAAATTATCCTCTCTCTCTAATTATTAACTATGCCTATAAATAGGTAAACTACATACCCAACCCACTGCGACTACGTTCAAAAATTTGCAAAAAATCGAAAACAGTCGAGAATATGAGAAGTTGTAAAGGTTTCCTCAAAAATTCTTGCCTTTCGTTTCCATCGATCGATAGGTATAGGTGAGTATGTAGGATGAGAGAGAGATGAGAAAATGTTAATTTTCTTCAATAGTCAGAAAATTTATCCAGATACTGACCGCGACTAAATAAGAACAAAGCTATATTTCTATAACCAGACAAGACTCTCGCCTTGCGTCAAATAAGAAGGCAACAGCTCAATTAAATTTCTCAAAATTTCTCGAAAATTTCAAGTCACAACACAAACAAATACTATAACCTACTTAAGCGACTCATCCTCGAGCAATGTAAATATTTGAAGAAAAAAAATCAAACCCGAACCCTTGACACCGAAAAAATTGCAATACGTAGGTATGGTTCGTTATTCGATAGCAAATAATAACGACAGAAAAATAGTCAATATTTCAAAACAGCTTAGCGCACATGCACATCGTTTAACCAGTTCTGAAACGTCTTTAAATAGGTATTCTTCCGCATATACTGAAGAATCCAAGTTGGAATTGTTGACATAACTGTTCGGTAATGCGGGATGAGGTCATTCCACTTTTTATTATTTTTTAAACTGAGAATTTTATGGGTATTTGTATTCGCATTCATTTTCAATAAGACAATGTTCGTGGCATGCGAACCGGTTCCAATAATTAATAATACGCGTAAACGTATCAAATAATTATTTTTAAAATTTTCATTAGGTACTTCGAAACATAGTATAATTAAGTAGGTCTCTATGAACCTATATAGACCTATACTGTCTAATGATGACGGTATAAGAATAGCAACTACCCCATAAGAATCTGGAATATACATTTATATAAAAAAGATCTTTTATTATAGCAAACGCTTCTGTGTATACGAAGGAGAGAAACACGATGCCGACAGTTTTTACCTTGTAGCTGGATAGGTACGACATCATGAAACATCTAGTTTCATAAGTACTGGTTACTTGTAGGAAGGTCAATGTCATTCTTTGAGGGTAGTGACCGATTATATTCTTTGCTTGGAATAAAGTTCTGAAATTTATTGAACCGATTGTACGTACGACTGAAATGCACTACGTAAATTTGAAACAGTACTCGTAAACATCGCACTTAACAAATGATCTTGTATTACTCGTTTGTGTGACTGTGCATACTGCAGTATAGTCTCTCCAGGTCTCTAGTTCCCTACCCAATAGATATCTTCGTAACATCGTTACTCGAATATCACACATCATATGTACGAACTACGAACAAGATATTCTGAAAATTTTAAAAATCCTACTCGCATATCCAACTTATATGTATATGTTGGTTTTCAAAAGGAAAAAAACCAAGAACATTACTCAATCCAGCAAATTGGAATGCGATAGTAAAACCTATACGAGAAGGTACCTACAAGATAATCGCTCGCGCTATAGGAATGCCGAATATATTTTTAAGGTTCAATATATTTCAATCTCTTCGCTAATTTGAAAAGCGAAATGTACACACGTAAAGTAAGTTACTTTCTTTTTATTCGATAATTACGACCATAAATGCGCGTTCTATTCTAGCTTAACATTATCAATAACTCGAGGCGACGAGAATGCATTTTTCATTTTCCAAACTAGATTTTGTTATAGCAGCGATCGATAATCATTATGAATGTTCGATCCCACCGATCACCCATTCATGCCACAGACGTATTTTCAATTTCATTTACACTCGTAAAAGACAACCGGGTGTACTCAATCGAGAAATTTCAACTTTAAATGTACCCTTTCTCGTTTCTCCCTTCCTAAATGTCTGAAAATTTCACCTACCTATCTCCCACAACTGATCAATCATCCCATATCCGGACATGGTAAACGTATACCTATTCATTGTTTTTGAGAAATTTCTATACAACGAGAAGTATGTCATAGAAAACAGGATTTTTTTTCTAAAACCATAGTGCAACGATTAAAAGTGAATCTGAAGTTCATTGTTTACGAATTAATACGAGAGTACTTAATTATTTTTCACTCGTACAATCAAATCACTTTCGATATTATTTTTATCTCGTGCAAGTTATAGTATTCCAGCTGGGTTATTTATTCAATCTGAACATAAGCTCGACAGGAAACAGTTAGGTAAATTAGGTATTCAAAGGTGCGATTACGTCGAGAGAAATTTTCTATAATAATTATGCTTTTATTACCTAGGTACACTTTGAGTACCATCCAATTTGATACGATCGCCATTTCTTCGAAAATTCGAAAGTACGAGCATGATAAATGCTATAAAATTATAATCTGTGATTTTGAATTTGCTTTTTAATAATTCATACTTACGTTTAGGTATTCCTTTGAGAGTTCTGCAGCTGTTGATTTCTGATGATAAAATCAAGCGGTGATAAGGTTTGAAAAATAGCTAAAGAAAAACCGTGGGACATAATCAAAGTTCAAATATTATCTATTATCATCCTTTGCAGTGAAAATGAAATTTTGAAAAGTTTTTCATATTTCTGCAGGAAAACAACAAAAAGTACCTACTTGTAGATTTTAGGAACCCATACACGAAAACAAAAAGCAATAATGAAAATATCGGAGGTTCTCCAGAAGAAAATTTTTATAATTATTTTCATAGTCATCTCTCCATAAGTAGGTAACTGAGAAAAAACTCGGGAAAATGTCAATTTTTAAGGAAAATATAATAAACTGCATTCAATATCCTCATAAAATTAGGTATACCGGCACCTCAAAATAATAATTATAACCAATATCAATAATAAAAATCGTATGTAAAATGTGCATAATATTTGGGAAAATTCGATTATTTATCCACCATAACAGCTCCCATCATCGTTTTGATTTCAATGCACAAAATAATAATATATTTCCAATCGGCAATTTACCGTTGGAATACGAGCAAAGTTTCAGGCTAACAGATTAATTTTATAAGATAATCGATTAACCGATGATGCAATCAGTCATACTTTCAATAAATTCAACATCCGTAAAATCTTAATCAAAAAACCTCGTCCTCATGTCATATTAAAGAAGACAATATTCTTATAAGCAATTTTTTGCCCAAGCCTTTAACAGCGACGTTCCGCTATTAACACACGCTGTGAATCGTTAACGATGATTCATTACACCGATAACCGCACATAACAGCGTTTATGATGCAGCATTTATCTCTACAACTTTACTAGATCAACTTCCAGGTAGATAATGTATCAAAAACTCATCTTCACAATTAGTTGGCAATTAACTGCGCATTCGTTAAATCGTGTGAATTCTACTAAATTCATTTCCAACTTGTTTAAGTGTAGGTACTAAGAGTACGTACGTTTTACGTTTATGTTCAATTAAATTGCCAACAATTGGGGAGGTCTTGATTTGAAAATGATTAATTTTGAATTCGAGGCGCGAAAACCCATTTCTATGCATCGCTGCAAAAGTAGGTAGGTTGTACTAGGTACATGCTGCGGATTCTAACTTTTCTAACGAAGATTTTTATCAATACATACGTATCATTTGGTCATCTATCATCATATTGCATCTGCATTATTATTTCTACATACTTATAAAAGGCACGAAGTTGTTACAGAATTGGTTCGTTTATTTTATCAATAAGCAATTATTCAATTAATTTTCACTCATTTTCAAATAGAGATCTATTCAATATTAATAAACTTCTTGGACTCGGACAACTGGCATAATTAGGTAGATACCTATCAACAAAATTTTACACTTATCAAAAAGGAGATTTTCACCAATTGCTGACGTAGGTACCTATGCCTTACGTATCATAAATAAACTTCTATGATTATAAAATAATGCAATGAAAAAACTTTGGTTTCTAGGAAAGAATTATAATTTCTCAAAGTATTTAAAGTCAATTCGAGAAAAAAGGCAAGTTTTTCTCATCAATCTTCTTATTTACATTTCAACTTCTTTGGAAACCCTGCAAACATGAAAAGAGGCAGAAAAACCTGAAATGATGTAATTTGAATTTTTCAGCGTCATCCCAAAAATTGTGTTTCAAAAAAATCAGGGTACATCATTACGTAGATGTACATTGTACCTACTACTATGATGGGTATTTTTTTCAATGTTCAGAAAGTTTTCAACGGTAAATTACACTTAATTTCATGAAAAAATAATTGGTACTGATAGAAAAAAAATCAGCATTTGTAAACGCTTATGAGGAAGTAGAGACATGGAGCATCTCTGAGAATCCCCTTCAGTATGCCGCAGCATAATCTACTTAACCTTGGAGATGTAACTGCAGGGTTGGTCAGACAGCCAGACGCTTTGAAAAAAAGGGTCGACTTTTTCCAAAGAAGAGTTGGACTCTTTAAAAAAACTCATTCGTCAGAAGAGTAAAATTCTGAGCATCTTTTCAACTCTTTTCATTTCAAAAGAGTTTTGTTAATCTTTTTGGATCTATAAGAGCTCGAAGTTACCGGATCTGGTATTCTCCACTTTTATTAAAAGTTTGAAGGATTGTATTTGTATCAGATACGTATAATACAATCTCAGCTGAGAAATGCAATGTTATAAATAAAAATAAAATATTGAGGTTGTTCAAAATGGTGAAGCGCGATCTATCACTCACATTGAGTCATCGATGAACTGCAAAAATGAGTGGAATTGAAGACTTCTTTTGAATTCTTCAGAGTCGAACTCGCCAATTTAAGATTTTTTTTGAAAATGAGTCCAATTCTGAGTAGAACTACATATAAGTTGAACTCATAGTTGTTGTTTTTTTTTTAGAGTTAAAAGCTTCGAAAAACTCAGTGCCCATCCCTGGGTAGCTTAAGCCTTGCACTTTGTTTTTCTGTGTCTTCAAAATTTGCAGAATCATAAGTATGCTGAAAAATTTTCAATAGTTAGCCATTATCACGATTAGCAACGATTTCATTGAGTTTTTTAGAAACTCAAACTTTCCAACAAAAAAAAAACACTGAGTCAAACTCTGGTTTCAACTTGGAGTTTTACTCTATTTCAAAAATACTCGTAGTCCGAAAGAGTCAGATAGATCGTATAGACCGAACCTTTTTACTAATGAGTTCAGAAGAGTTCAGAAAATCTTCTGATCCTGAAATTCTTTTCAACACCAATTTTACTTACCTACCTTATCATAATTTTGTTCTAGCAAAGTATGTAAGGGTAGAGGCACCAAATATGGACTTTTTTTTGGAGGATTGCCACTTGAAAACTATAGGGTGTAGAAACCTCCACAAAGGCTTAAAATGAAGTTCCATCCTTCCACTAACATTGTACGAGTACAAAACTTCAGGGGTGAAGGTCAAATTTAATTTTTTTTTATTGTTGAGTGACGAGTGTCATAATTACCGTTCGAAATTTTGGATGCCTAATATGGACCACCTATAAAATTTTAAAATAAACATACTTTTACATTTTTCAAAACGTCATATTTATATGTAGAAATGAACAAAAAAAGTATTTCAACCATTCCCCTTTTCAGCGGCTGTAAGAAATTATGAAAATGAGTAAAAAAATTCGATATCACAGGTGGTCCATAATATCAGCGCACCCCATACAAAAAACTTTGCACCAAAAATTTCTGTACATATCCTCATTTTTAGCAAAAACTGATCACTCCAGCAGAAACTACGTCCTTTTTTGATAATATAAACGTCAATAACATTTAGAAAATTACACCACCAATTATACTTTAATAAAAGTTGAATAACACACTAAAAATTTTTTTCAGTGTCTCAAAACAGTTTTTTGTAAATTTCTCAGCGAGTTTTTACTTTACAGTTGTAATTTTTGTCTCATTCGTTTTTTTTTGGTGAAAAATACATTGGAAAGTATTTTTTCCTGACAGATTGCGCTAATTATCGACGAGAACGGGCGCTGGTCCATATTGCGGACTGGTCCATAATTGGCGCCCTTACCCTTATCTACACTTCTACAGCTGAAATTGTATTTGTCAAAACTTCTAAAATAATGGGAAAATTTTCAATTTTTGATATCGTGATGTCGACAAAAAATTTGACCTTCACATTTCTTCACTCAAAAAAGCGTTGAGTAAAAAAAAAATAAGTTTGAAAGAGTTTGAACTTCTTTGATGGAGAAAGAGTTGCAGAAGAGTTTTGACTCTTTTTGACGAAGAGTTGAACTTGAAGTTTCACTTATCTGATAGAAGAGTTTGAAAAGAGTTCCCCTTTTTTTTCAACTCTGTCCTCGTTTTTATATGTAAGTACGTTGAGCCTATGCGCGTAAAATTTCGTCTAGATCAAAGATGCATATTGCCTTTTTTTATCTCTCCATCGTTAGAGCAAAAAGATGTAAAAATAGTTGGAGACTTTACTTGTCAGAACTCAGAACCAGCTTTTTATCAATTTCGGGTAAAGAGAAGGGCAGCATGCCGCTGTACCTCAATAAGACCATCTAAAAAACATTTACCCAATAATGACTCTTTCTTCTTAAAGATTAGGTACTTATTTTATTACGAAAGTATCTATTTTGCACGATATCACGTCCATTATAGGTAGTCATTCAATAGGTAGAAACGTGAAAATACTGATTGATATTTTTATTTAGATTAGAAAATTCTCGCCTACATTTTCATGATTCAAGTTTTGTGTTCGTTGACTTACCATTTTATTTCCATGAACAATAATCCATTTCTAAAACAAAAAAATCCACAACACCAAAACCCAAAAACTTTCTACAATAATTTATTTCAACACGAAGTTATGGAGAACACTCATAGAAAGCGCTGAAATACTTACGCCAGGATCCCTAAGCTGTAACGCGTGGCGAAATACAAAATATTAGGTACCTCGTAGTACATTTTGGTGGTTACGCGTTCCAGTCCAGAAATTCTAATATCGTCGGCAATAAATTTCATCGGGGAAGAAATATTGTCGAAAAATTGTAATTTCGGACGCGCGTTGCGTTCTAGATACTCGTATAAGGTAGCGGAAAGTGTTCGTTTAATAATAATTGTTGCCCTATGAGAAGGTTTAAAATTAAACAACTTTAGATGGTGCGAAAGCTAATTTCATCGCCTGCGAATACTCGTACTTACTATGTATGTATTATACATACCAGCAATAAGAGGGTACACATTACACATACCTATAACTAGTAAAAGCAATGATGATGCTGCCGAGTGAACCGAATGCAAAAAATCCATAATTTGCGCTGCAGTGTTGAACTTTGCTATTTAATAGTTCCATCTATGTACCATGTATTACTCATTTTAATTCCCAATAATGACGGCAGGAGGTGAAAAAATTGCTTACATACATCTACATACTATAGAAGATATACCCGTTAAAGCTAACAATTAAATAATGTTTTTAGTATTTTAAAGCGATCGGTAATTACTTTTCTTATTCGTTTTTTTCCTTTTTTTTTTTTTTTTTTTTTTTTTAGCTCTCGTTTGTCCTACTTTATTTCAAACGACGAACATTAAAATGTACAAACCGGTTGCAAAGCTTTCGAACACGTCGTCCGACAGAAATGTTAATACCTTCAATTATAAACTTTATATCCGCAGATACACCTCCATCGGCGACTAAAATAATTACGGTCTCGGTGTTAATAGTTTGGGATAATTTTAAACTGGTTGAAACAGAACGCAAGTGAAAAAAAGGCCGCTTTTTTTAAAATTAGATTGCGCGCCGTCCTATTTCCGCGCCTGAAAGAGAAAGAGACGCAAACAATGTTTACAGTATTGACGATTACATGAAATGAAAACGAGCTGCGGTCTCTAATTATTCAAATAAGTTTTCTCGTGGTAGGTCTAACTAACTCGTACACCGTTCGACCAGCAACTTGTATTTATTATTACGCTCGCTAAGCTCGCTTATCGTCATTAATCGAGCAACGCGGTTCATCAATATAATTGTTATTCTAATAAGAAATGCTCAAAAGAAAGCTCTGCTTGCGACATTGTACGGGTAGGTACCGAACAATTTTCAACCATATTACCTTACTCTCTTCATAAATTATAGTTTCTATATCAAAATTCATCTGTGTCTTCCTTTCTCTGCATAGGTATACGTATGTTTGATTTAGTGAAATTGTGTACACAAATACGTTCACTTCACTCTTTTACATGTTTATCTAGTCGTACATACGGCGTATATATGCCTACGTACACATATACCATCAGTCAGTCGATTTATTAACACATTTTCCTTTTATTGAGCCTTTTAAGTTTCACGAACGTAGCTTCCGGCCATGCAGAAATGGATCAAAAATTTTCTCCATCGTTCGCAGCAGGAACTGGGTACTAGCAGCGTGCAATTTCTACATCTATAGGTACCTATTATTACTATACAGATACTTGTTAATGTCTCATATACTTACCTAGAGAATATACTCATACGAGTACCCAACCTACACACGCCAGAATAACTCGCCTAGGTATCATATTCTCAGAATTAACCATTAATGGTTTCTGTGTAAATGCCCGAAAACAAAACTTCTCGTCGAGTAAATATTTATGCTACATTGCTACACGCAGACTGCTTCAAAAACCATGTCGAATAAGAAACAAAGCTTCAAAATTTTCATCTCATTTGTCTCATTATTGAACCAAGAATTAATAAGTAAGTATAGGTACTTGGTAAAACAGATAATAAAATGAAACGAAAAATAATTTCATGGAAAATGATATTAATATAAGGCGAAACAAAAATACTTCCGAGAGTCATTCAAAGGAAATAATATATTAGTTGCTGATGTTGCCAGTTCTATCTAATGAAAATATCTTCCTCGAAAAGTATCAAAATTATTCATCTTCACTGCCTTAGTACAATTCAAGAATGCAACTTCTTATATTCTCATGCAGTGAGATAGCCTACCAAACTGAATAACATTATTGCTCATTACTGCATAGAGCATGTTTTTTTTTCCAACGCCAACAGCTAATTAAGATAAGCCCACGTTCATCCGGAGATGAGTCCAGGTTCATCCGGAGGTGAGTCTCACTCGCAGAGTCACTCACCTACCTGTCTAGCTTCCCAAGGCCATCTGTCTGCCTGTTTGTCTGTCCTCAAAAGGTCATTGACCTGTTCGTATGGCTTCCCCCCGGTCGTCTATCTGCCCGTATGGTTACTTAAGGGCATTGACCGGTCGGTCTGGATTCTCAAGGTCGTCTGTTCGATTTTCTGGCTTTCCAAAGCTCCAAAGTTCAAATTGAGATTTTGCAATTTTAAGGCCATGCGGGCTCCAAAAATCAGTTCTGAATTTTATACTTAATTTGTAAGCCATGCAAGCCCCAAAAATTGATTCGAAATTTTGTCATTTTAAAACTGCGCGAACTCCAAAAATTGTTTTGATTTTTCATAACTTTGAGGTCACGTGATCTCTAAAAATTGACTCGCTTTTCCATAGTTTGGAGGTCCTGTGAATTCCAAAAATTATTTCTAGTTTAGTAATTTGGAAGCCATGCAAGCACCAAAAATCAATTTGAAATATAGTAATTTGGAGCCCCCTCGAGTTGTCTAATCCTTCACATCAGTTTCAAGCCAAAAGTCCAATCCAATCACTTCCTTCTACCCAACCAAAGTGCCCGGATTACCCGTTTCCGTTTTCAAATTTAAGCCTAACGTAGGCGATGTTATCACTTCCCGTTTCTGAAACAGGCACTTACGAGTTTTCAAATCCTTTGCAAATTGTTTTATGCCAAACTCTATCCAATCACTTCTAGTTTGCATTTTTGACTTTTGAATGCCTGAAATCCTACATAGATACATTTGAAATACGAGGGTCGGTAGAAAAGTAAAGATCCCTATTTTTTTTCTCAATGAAGAAATCAGATAAAGTAAAAAACTAATATATTTTCAGAAACTACATTCTTTCAGCTATTTTTTGACATAATTACTTAAGCGATCAACACATTTTGTCATATCTTGATGAGAGTTTTAAAATATCTCCTCCACCAAATTTCCGTCCAACCCCATAAGGCACACAATTTTTAATATTGCTATTTTTCCCCACTATGTGGCGAATAAGTGCGAATAACGCGTCTAATTCACCAGTAAATCACCCTCCAAATCAGATACAGTGATTTTGAAGTTCTTTCTGACCATTTTAGCACAAGTGCATCTGCCAGCCCAAACAGACGACCTGTGTGCCTTTTTGTCTTTCAACTTTATGGCCCTTTCATGGACCAAAGACCACCACTTACGCTCATGTTGAACACTTGTACCCTTACATCCATACCTCTGGGCCAACTGTGGATGAATTTCAGTTGGGGGTTTGCCGTCAAATTTCAAAAATTGGATGATACTGTGAACTACTTAGTTGGACGCTAATTCTGTGGAGAAGATATTTTAAAACTCACATCAAGATGTGACAAAATGTGATAATCGCTCAAGTAATTATGCCAAAAAATAGCTGAAAGAATGTAGTTTCTGAAAATATATTAGTTTTTTACTTTATCTGATTTCTTCATTGAGAAAAAAAATAGGGATCTTTACTTTTCTACCGACCCTCGTAGAACTCGTATATTTCACGACTAGAGAGAAAAAAGTGAACCTAGACAAGAGTATCACACGAGTCCAGAATCACTTTTTATCCGAGCCTGTAAAGTGATTTCTCTTAATTATTGAGGGATGAAAACGTCTTAAAGTGAATCAATAAATAAGGAAACGTGTTTTTAGTCAAGTCTTCCCTTCAAATAAGCATATGATCAGGGTTTTTTTATGGGAGAGCGCGGGGGGACTGCGTTCCCCCAAAGGAAAGTTTAACAATATTGAAAGATTACCATAAAAATTAAAAAATGAAGTAATTTACAAAAAATAAAAAATGAACAAATTTTGGTAACTTTTTTTTTAAAACTTTGATTTTTTAAGGTCAAAATTATCTCTAAGTACAAAATCTGTCGAGGTTTTCACATTGAAATTTTTGATTATGGAACATTAGTACCTACTTGAAGAGCAAAAAAAATGATGAAAATTTTTTATTTAAAAAAAGTTCAAAATTTTTCAATAATAAAAAAATGATTCAAGTTCCTACTTCCATTTTTTCTCAAAACACAGTGGGGGGGTGAAAATTAGGGACATGTAACTTCAATTTAGCGCCCCCCCCCCCAGGAAGGAAATACGAAAAAAAGGCCTGAGTATATCAATTTCTCAAGTATTTGCTTGGTTAGTACGTCTTGTACGTATCAATTTTTTAATTGAAATATTTTTTTACGAAGTTACCTACACACTTTTAGATCTAGCTCTAGCCGAATGCTTAAATTTGTAAAAGTAGGTACAGCGTATAATGAGGTAGCCTCGGCCGCAAAGATATTCCGCATCAATTCATTTAATTAGGCACTATCCATTCATAGAATTTTACAGATATTTTCATTTTTCATCACGTATTCGTGTCATTTGAAAATCGCCTTAAATGTTTGGCCTTTACCGACACGATGATTAAATTCACCACCGATAAGTTTCACAGTAGACGCGCAAGCTATAAAATATATAGGTGTAGGTAGCTAGGTAGGTACTTTTAAAGGGAGAAGGTTTCCGGGCGCTTTTAATTAAGTCGTTTTCTTTTACGAATTCTAAAAACGGATTATTAATTAATCCTCGTTTATTAAAACGCGTCTTAATATAAGATAAGAAAGGAAAACAACAAAAAAGATAATGTCGGTCTTTCGTGTCACGGGACGACATCCTAAGAAGCAATTATTCAAAATATTTAAAGCCTATATAATATATATATTATGTAAGTATTCATCTTACTCGCGTATCATTTAACGAATAATATAACTGTGCCTATTCCAACTCGAACACTATTTACAAAATTTAATCACAATTGTAATGATATGCACCTGAGTTAGGTACATCAAAAGTAATACTTTGATACAGATATGAATGCAAATAAAAACCGGTAAAGTTATTACGAAAAAAAAGTTCCGTAGTACCGCAATAAACAGTCCCTTGAGGGTATCACTTCAAACTCCATCAGACCAAAAGAACGAATTTAACCCTTCGCGAAATGGAATTGACCGACCAACCGTGGAATAACTCAAGTACCTTGCGTCAGTGTGTAGATGAGACTACTCAATTTCTGACTATGCTCAGCCTTAAGGTAATTTTACAAGATGATAACCAATCCAGTTTCCAGCCAACATTTGTACTTTGAATGTAAAATACAGGGTAAAGTACCGGCGTGCAATATTCTCCATTATTGTACCTAATATTAATCAAAAATATTGAAACATAGCCTATTGATCGACACTTAGTAGATACATATTGAAGTCTAATCACATAATCGATAATTTGTTCACATGAAAGACTGACAAAGATCTCACCCGGTGAATAACTTGATAAAATAATCGTATTTCATATTCAAGTCTCCTGAAAATTAAAACTCAACTTGTGGAGACAAATCAAGTCCAAGCTAATACTGTACATAGCTGCAAAAAAATGGTCATTTCGGAACCAATTAAATGAGGTAAGGATTCGTCACCACTAGGTAGGTACTCAAACTTGTTTCTAGCAGCAATTCAACCTCTAGACCGATGGTTCGTCGTACAAACTTTAAAAATTGGCAAGATCTATACCAAAAAATATCGAGCCTTTTTCTCGGACGAGCTACTGCTGTTTTCAATTATGAAAAACTTTCTAAGTTGATTACGTATTTTCTGAAGTACGCTTTGCATAAATTTACAACACGTAGCAAAGTTTATTCATTACTGAAAAAAGAAAAGCTTAATGACAATAGGATACTTATAATTTTAAGCTAAAAAAAAAAAAAAAAATACATTCGGAAACTTTGATGCTCGGTAGCTTTATTGATTTAGCAGAATAAAAGTTGAATTACTTACTGGAAAGTTTATCAATTAAGAAATTATGTTGGTAATGAGAATTTTCGGAGTAAGAAAAAAAAAATGCTCATTTTCTAAAGTAAATTTGCCAAAATTAAAGAACGTTTATTGTTGAGAAGACTTTTTTTTTTGTTTCATCATCTTTCTCTTCAAGTTCTTAAAAACAATTAGCCAAAGTTGTTTGAGAGACAGTAAATTGATCCTTTTTTTATGCACCTGAAAATTATGATCTATTTTACGGTTCAATTTACTCACTCTTGAGGCAATTTCTTTCGCACGAATGAAGAGGTTATCGCGATTCTTTACGAGGGCATCGTAAAAAAGCTATCATTTTCGCATTTTAGGCGTTGTAATAAGAAGTGCGATGTTATTCCAGCCTTTGCCGGAAACTACGCCAAGATAACGAGTTGCGTTCACCTAGTTTCTACGTTTGGGTTTGCATTTTCATTTGAAAAACCCACCAGCAACCACATCGGGGACAACGGCGTATGTTTATGGTTACTTGTAAATTTTTCGACGCAACGAGAACGCGTTCGGGATGAGAAAGATGTGATGAAATATTCATAAATATAATTCGATGCGGTACATAACGCTGCTGAACAAGTTTTACGACAAATTTCAACTTTTTATTTCACCGTAGGCGTATTTCTTTTCTCATCGATGCGTAGCTTTTAGCCTAAAAATTTTAAATTTGGAAATGGCATCGACATCATAGTTGATACTCAGAGTATCGTTACATTCGAGTCTGTTTTGTATGTACAATTAAACTGATATTCGAGGATCCGGGACTGACTGAAAAATTGTACCCCCCCCCTCCTGTACATTTTGTTGGGCAAAATTGGACTGCCTGTTTTGAATGCATAACAAAAGAGTTACATGTTGCCAACCTATATTTAATATTCATGTTAGCAAAAAGTGTGGTGAGACCCCAAACTTTAGAAGCTGCGCATCATAGCACATCAAATAAATGCAAACCTCAAAAATGAAAATTTTTATACTTACTACATTTTACGTTCTAGAAAATAATTCATGTTTACTCCCAAGCCAAGTTTACAGGAATCGGTTCAATTCATTAGATTTGAGATATTTACACAAAACACACGATGTTGAAGAATTTACACATTCAATATCTTATTCCCATACCATTGTTCCTGCCATATTCAAAGTAGACAAACAGACTTACATGCGCGTAATTTGGGCGTCAGCATTACAAGATTCACAGCAAGCAAACTAATTCACATTTGTGTTACTTGAATTGCTGCATTACTAGCTAGGTAAACTTTTTGGAACCGTTAACAAATCACTCGGTACAACCGGACTGCAAAAAACTACAGCCCTATTCTGCAGGCATAATCACTTTCTTTAGTCACGCTAAAAAGGCCTCGGGTTCTTTGTAAAACTTACTTAATATTCTGGCTCATTCAAATTTACAGCGGTGAAATATCTCAATTAAATCATATTTTGAAAATGGAGTCTGCCCGTATTGTTGGGTACAGAACATAGACAGACCCACACATATATGTACTTAAGGCTATAAGGTCTATCAAAACACTCCTACGCGTTATCAAGGGAATTCGCCGACATGATGATATTTTTGAATTTGAATAAACTAAGTCAACTTTTCATTAATATACTAACGAGGAAAATTCTTCAACCATTTTGTAATTTTAGCGAACTGGGCAAAAATATAGATACCAATAAAACTTTCTAACCATTTGCATGCATTGTAAATTTTACCTATCGTTAAATTTACTATAGCTCGAATACGGCAAGCTAACTCGTTAAATTGACCCAAGTACTCGTATAAAAATCGTTTCACTTCAAAAAAGAAAATCCGCCCCATTTATATGCCGTTGAACAGATAACTTTTTCACAACTCGAAACACCACCATGTGGAAGTTCGATTAGCTGTGTCTTTGATTGAGAAACGAAGTATTCGGGGGTCATTAAAACGAGACCTAATCCTAAACTTTAGCAACGGTAATTTCCTTGTCTTTATCGCAGCTATACGAATTAAATTTGTGAACTTAATGGAGTTGAAGGTTTTCTATTCACTGTGTACCTACTTCAAATGAATAAGAAAGTATTCTTCGTTCATAGTAATTATACTCAGACACAAACCTAAGGACTTGATCAATTAAGTTTTTGTTGATTCAAAAAATTGCTCGCTTACCTACCGATCCACATGTCACCATACCAATCTAAATGTTTATTACAGACGGGCGAGGGCATACAGCTTCAAAATTAAGATATTAACAGACGCAATTAACAAAGAAAATTTAAAATTTAACCAAAAATTTGAGTTTTCGGCAAGATACCTAATTCTATTCTCCATTTTTTTTTTTTTTGTTTTTTTTTTTTTTTTGAAAAAGGTCGAATAACCCTTGGAAGAGCTTAATTTGATACCTAGGTAGGTACCTTTTTTTTCTCACTGACGACAAAAAAACGCTGAATGAATGTTTTCTGAGTTGATAGTATAAGAAATTATCAAACCAGTTTTGTATTCAAATTTCAAGACAAGCAACTCATATGTATACTTTCAATATTTGCAGTTTTCCGATTGTAACTGGTTGTATCCAAATCTGAGAATTAGATAGGTACGCTCCATCAGACATATTATGTAACACATTGTAGGTATATGTATAGGTACGTCTGTCCAGCTAAATAAGTACCAAGTACCTATGTATTTAGTAAAATTGTCTAGTTGTTCATCTAATTATAAAAGAAAATTCACGTAAAAATTTCACATTATCGTACATTAAACGATTAACTTATTAGTTAACTCGACAAAAATAGGCACTTCGTTGTTTTTCAACGAATAAGTAAATTTCAACATGTTAGAATCAAAAACACGAACGAATAAATTTATACGTACCTCTACCTACCTAGCAACGGAACGCTTGCCTTAAATTATGGAGAATAAATTAAGCGAAAATGTTAAGTCAAAACTAATGCAAACAAAATTATGTTTATCATTTTAACAAAACAGCAGGGAAAACCGCAACGGCGAAGATGCCATAATAATCGACTCGTAGCTTTATTTACCTAATAACGTAACAATTATCACGAATGTTTAAATTCTGTTGAATGAAACTAAAACAAAAAGTTTTTTTTTTCTCTCATCTTCAAAATATGTCGTGAATATTCATTAAAATTTAAAATTTTTAAGAAACGGATTCTTCATTAGTAAGTATCATTTTGTTGCCAAAAAAGTAATTAAAGTTATATATTTTTACCGGCACAATACATCATATGCTCTATGGTGAAATTCTATCCATGAACAGTAAATTTAATGCTTTCCCAACTAATATTTTAAAAGATTGTCGGCTCAGAATAAATTACTTATCTCGTTAAAGGTTGCAAAAGGGTGGCTCTGTTTAGTAAAGAACTTTTCCGCGAATAGTTAAAACAAAGAGGGTGAAATTTTACAGTGTATAAGAAGGATTGTATTATGTATGAAATTCAAAATGCTACGACGTATTTGCATCTAAAATTATTGTTTTTTTGTGGCTTCGAGATTATTGTTATGCATAAAAACAAGATTAGGTGTATTTTGATTTTCAGCCGTTCGCGAGGATTTTTTTTTTTTTGTTTTCGGTCAAGTGGAAATTCATCTTTGAAAATATTTTAGACGAAGAAAAAAGAAATACGCCACGCCACATCTTTCTGGTTGAATATTTTTTTCCAAATAATACGCTCGCCTGAAGGATGTATGGAAATTTCGACGAAAATAATTTTAACGAAGCTGTAGGTACCTACCTTTATTTTATACTTTGTGGGCTTTTTATTATTTTAATTCTCCGTTTTTCGTACACATCATTAAATTTATGTTTTTGTTTTTACGGCGAAATACGAGTAAATAATATCCAAAGGCCGCCTTTTCTTCGCAGTGTAGGTATTGAAATTCAAACGATTATTAGTCGAAATAAATACTACCTAAATAAAATACTCATATTATAGGTAAACGTCAAGAATATGATTACCTATCGAAAAACCAATTGTGAATAAATAGGTAGGTGAAGGTATTGTATGAATTCACAAAAAACTTTAAAATCTTACAATTATGCTATTAATTTGTGAATACTTTGAACTCAAATTTTATATGTATAGTTCCAAAGCGGATATTTCAAGAAATGAAAAAATTTACCCCAACCTGGCCCTACAACTAAAAAAATTTCAGAAAATCTTTTTGGAATGAACATCTGGAAACCAAAATTAAAATTAACCTGTAATAGTTGACGGTTGATCTTCAACCACCATTTTTTTTTGTTCGCATCTCTGAGCGTATTAGCATGTAAGGAACGAGTAGCATAGTATAGTTGGAATATCTTTTTTAATGTATAGGTAGCTTGTAGCTCATCTTGAGATAAATTGGAACGCAGCTTGTAGTTTAGCTTTGAGGGTAACTCTATAGTCGTAGGTTTGAGCTCGTTCCCAGCATTTGATTTATGCATTTAGAAACAACAGCAAAAAACCTACCTACTCGATATTCTTGAGGCGAACCGAACGTGCTAATAACGTAAGATGCCCACTTTACAATTCAATCCCTCTTATCTGTATACCTAACCAAGACAAAACCAATTCGAAAGAGATATTTGCAAAGAAAAATAAGATCGCGATACTGTTAGCTAAACTGTATCTATCAACCCCCTTAATAAGTACCTATCTAATTGACGAAACTAATACCACAAAATATCGCGTTACCATTATTATAAGAACCTCATTTGTAAAAGAAAGGTATAGAGTTAGAATATCTAAATCCAATAACGTATCCGGTAAGAACGTTCTTTAATTAAAATAGCTTGATTTTTTTCCACTTTAAAGCATAGCCGAGCGAAAACTTCATATTACATCATCAAAACTGATTCTATAATCTTCTGAAGAATACTTTAGCTAACATTACGTTATACAGAGAAAATACGCAGCATACAATAATACTTAGGTCTAATCCATGCAAACAACGTGTGGTTTAAATGGATGGTCAGATTAAGCAAAGCTGCAAGCACGATATCAAGAATGAAACGTGACCCCGGAATTCCAATTTTGATAAACGGGAGATTGTCGCATGAAACGGATAAAAACTTTTTAGTAACTCTGTAGCACAACACTACACTACCCTGTTGTACGTATTTCGTTTCGCTTAGCTCGTATACTTAATCGTATAGCTATATACATCGTATATATATATCAAAACAATTAACGATCGTCCAGGGACCTTTATCTCATAATGAAACCACTGAATTGTTGGCAACATTCCACCGTGCTACAGTAATTTTAGTAAATTTTAATTGTAATTAATTCAATTATTTACTCGTTAATTTGATGTGTGTAGTATTCAATAAGTTCGATTTGATCGAAATTTTGATAAAAAAAATTTTAAACTGCAGATTTTGATAATGACTTTCAAGTTGAAATGTTGGCTATTACGATTCCTTCCTCCCAATAAATGTTATCTCCCCTCTAGATCGATTCGAGAAACAAGTTAGGTGTAACCATAATTTAAAGAACAGCCGGTTCCAAGTCCATTTCTTATAAATAAATATACTTAATTTTGATATTTATAGATGAATACACGATTTTAAAGCTAAAAATTGTACTTTAAAACTTGTTTTCGTACTATCCTAACATTTCTGTCTATTTTCTCTCCTCGGTAGTCCAATGTGTGCACTTTTCGACCAGTTCTAGTACTTTTTGTAAAAGAGCACGTTTTAAATTTTGAATCGAATTTCCAAGACATCGATTCCGATTTGCTATGTTTTTCTTTCTTACTACGTGGTAGTTCAAACTAAAAAGAAGTCTATTTGCCATTCTTCGCGTTTGCAGAAAAAAAGAAAAAAATTTTTACAACTTATTCTAATCATGTTTTTTGGTGTTTTGTTGAAGTTTTCTTTCTCTTGTGGGCACGAAATAGCGAACCTATCGTTTACGCTGCCTAATAGTATCCCAGCAAATGCTATTCAACAATAAAATTTGTTAAAACTTTTTATATCATAAGGTATACACCATGCGGAGTGATAAATGAATGCAAAACCTATCAGAATTTCGACTTGGAAAAGTTTTTTTTCTCAATAATGCGTTTTTTGTATTCTTTTACAGCATAAAATAGTACCTACATTTACAATTTTTGTTTTCATTTCAATTTTTTCTTTTAGTCGCGTAGAATCACTTTTATGCAGCACACGCGTAATGCACAGAAAACCTTAGTTTCTTCACTTGCTCTATAGGGGGCTGATTTTTGGATACATTACCTATAATATAACATTCGATTTCCTATCGATTAATTCCTATTTTTCCTTTCTTGACTTTTTTCATCCCCTTCACTTCACTCTCTCCTAAAGATTAGAACTTCATGCATTTTTAGTAAAGGTCATCTCTACTATAAAACCTTTTCAATCCAACGCCAAATCAAACCTAAATATAAAATTTGAACGAATTTTCTTAAAATAATTTAGGCCAATGTCCCGTTTAAAAAAAATCAAAAAATCAGACATGCATACCTACAATTGATAAAAATTGACTTTTGGCCTTCTAGGATCCTAAAACGGATTTTATGAGTGATCCCACCCCCACCTTCCATCCCGGAATCACGATAAACCCTGTAATTATTTTTCCTCGTTTGTTTTAAAGAAAATTAAGCTAAAAAGAAGTTTATTTCTTTAAAAATCATCTTTAATCTATTAAAAATTACAGGATGAATTGCTGTGAAATTCCTTCGTCTTTATCCCGACAAAACGAAGTATGCGATGAATCGTTGCCTGACAAAAGAGTATTAGAATTAATATAGTCTTGCCACAGAGTTGATTATTTTAACGACTTCACTTTACCTTTAAAATGGATATAAACATGCAACATTCAATTTTGTGTAATTTTTAACGCTATATGTATATTTTACTAAACCCTCGGCTATACCAATCTAGTCTCAACTTTTTGTTGATTTTCCCCTCATAAATTTGCAAAAATGTCAAAATACGATTTATATCAGGAGAAAACTGCTCTCTAATTCTGTACTGTTCATTGACCGCCCATACAGTCAAATGTACATATAAATGCAAATTTCATAACAACAAATTTTATAAAATAATATGTAGTTAGGTTGGTACTGGACAGGTAGATAGGTTATCTTATTTCCTCAGAAATTAAATAGCATATATTTGATAACATTTTCTTATATACCTACACCTTTTTGCTGGTAATAAATATAATAAAGAGAAATTTGCATTCAATAATTCCTAACACATTTTTAAAAAATAGTTTCATTATTGTTTTATGCATTAAGGTACAAACAACAGTTATAATTAATGATACACAAACATGAATTAGATACTTTCACATAATACAGTAGTGTGAATGCCATTTTTTCTCGGATATTTGTCACTCAATTAGGGAAAAGCGCCACATTAAAAATATTAAAAGGTACCTAATATAATAACACTCGTCGTCAGGTCTTTCATTACATAAATGTTTTTTTCTCTCTTTATTTCTTCGAAAATAATTCTTATTGGCGCGGGTTTGTTATACAAACGAAGATGATACCTACCCACTTTCTACTCGAAAGAAAAAAAAACGATCAAGATTTTTCAGATTTAAAAAAAAAGTTTATTGTACCTAATGGGAAAATGAAAAAACAAAAAAAAAAGGTTTTTTCATTCTTCTGTTTCTATTCGAACCTAAAAAGTATTTTAAAAGGTCAAAAACTCGAAAAACCTCTTTAAAGCTCTGACCACATATTATAGATATATTTTAAAATACACTAAATGGATACCTCTTTCGCTGGTATCTGCTTGGAAAAGTTCGTTGATCTAGTTTTGAATATTTACTATAAAATGCCACTGTACGTGAAGTGAACCCGTGTCACACTCAAATGTTCAAAAGTTTCGAAATTTAGCAACAAATCCCTGAAATATACCCGACAAAAAATGATAGAAGTTTAGGCTGAGCGACGATATACAACGTGACGGGCGGGGGTGGTATAGAAGTATAGTGATGGTTAAAAGCGACCAAATTGTTTTTGAGAAGAAGTGCCCATGCGTGTATTCTAAGATATTATACAAGCTTGACGCTTGTATACAAGTAATATTAAACTTCAGCTGGATGTCCATTTCACCATCGATGTAATTAATCGAAACTTAGTCATTTTTAGAGCCCCAATTTCATTAATAACTGCGTTGGTTACTGAATACCGAATGATAAAAATACATAGGAAACTGGAATGTGCTATCACACAATTAATCATGATACTAAAAGCGTACAAGGCGAATATTTAGCCCTGGTGCCTATAAATTTTGGAAAACAATTCATGCAGAAAATTGAATCCACACCGAGCCGTATGCGTACATCTCATTAAAAGCGTTTTTATTGGATAGCTTTCGCATTATAATAAATCAAACTTGAAAAAAAAGACTTCCCTACCAAGTAATAAATATTTCATGTACTTAATCATAATAATTTATTTGAAGATGCTCAAGAGCAAACGATTTTTGGAGACTGTCAATTCATGCACTTGTAGTTCGTCGCTCAATTTCGTTCGTAAACGAGAGCGAATAATGGCGCGAATTTTTTTTTTGCCATGTCTGAGATCATTTTAATTTCTAATATCAACACCTAGACTATGTAAATCTACCACTAAATAGGTATGTAGGATGGTAGACCCACTCAGCACATTTCAATTACCAATTTAATTCATTATCAACTGTCTACTTGAAATGAATTCTGTCCACGTGATGTGACGATGCTCAAATAATTATCTATATGGTACCTATTTCATGTAGATACAATACAATAATAGGACACACGATACCAACATAAACATCGCCATCAGTCTTGATAAACAATGGCCAGTTGGCCACGTTAACAAATTATAAAACTAAATTTAGAAGACTCTCGTGAAACCAGTAGAGAACAAAAAGGATGTCGACAACGACGACAACAACTTTGCAATATAAAATGATAAAGAATTCTAAAAAAAAGCAATGTATCGTTACAAGAACAGAGAGCCAAAAAAGAAAAAGTGATGGTGAAGAAAAACGTGGAAATAAAATGAAAGTATTGCTGGAAACGACAAAACATAAATATAAAAAAGCGCAAGATTAAACAACACTCCACGTGAAAGCTATGTTATATATGTTTTACCATCATAATTGGAAAACTTTTAATTTAAAGATACACCATGTTCAACAACTACTACGACATTTTTTAAATGCTCGATTTTTATAACCATTATAACATAACGAAACGTGCCGAGAGTCGATTAATACGTAAAAATATTGTTTAATTTGACTTCTTAATATTTTCAACTTTACGTATTTCGGTTTGAAAACATTTATCAAGTAGCATAACTTATTTCCCGTCTTGTGATAAAACTTTTTCCATTCGAAGCCGTGAAGTCGAACAGCGTCGTTATGAGTTTAGCAATTGTATGGTTAGAAAATATGAAAGATGATACTTTGACGCCAAAAAGCTCTCGCACGAAAAGAGAATGTGACGCGAAATTAACGCTCAACAACCAATCAAAATGGAGAAAGTTTTCCAATTTAAATGTATAAATTCAACTTCGCGTTTAAGCCTTAACTTACCTACTTTTTTGTAGCAAAGGCGTTCGAAAATCGACACATTTCTTTGTTTATACTTCAAAGTTGAACGAAGGTAGGTATAGTATAATATTTTTAATCAGAATAAGGGAGCGGTAATGTCTGTTACTTATAGTTGGAATAAAATTGTCGGTGTTTCCTGATTTAATATTTGACTAGGCATTCTCTTTAAAATATTATTACAATTTCAAAGAATCTTTGTATAGATAAGTTAAGACAAGTATTAACCATTTACTTACTTTCTTTTGTACTCTGTAAATAATCCAGGTATAATAAGACAAATAGCATTTGTTATTCAAATTAGCGTCGTCCATTCAAAAGAATACCATAAATTTTCGATTCACTGGTAAGTAGGTATAATAAGAACGTAAAATATGCAAGAACAAAACCCATTCAAATTTTGCAAAAACCTAATCAACATTAAATTTTTCAATTTTTGAGTTTTACAAAGTACAAAACCTATTCAGATTTTTGAGTACCTATTACAAAACCTACTGATGATCTACCTAATATTTTTAAGTTTTGCACAACCTAATCTTATTTTGATACATTTGCTAAACCTATAACCAGGCTTGTTAACCGAAAAAAAAAAATTCCGGTTAAGGTTACGGTTAAGGTTATTCATTTTATAAAGTTACAGTTAAGATTCAGGTTAAGGTTATTGGTGATCATTTTTTTCGGTTAATGGTTAAGGTTAAGGTTACAGTTTTTGGTGGTAATTTTTCCAGTTGAGGTTAAAATTTCAGTTAATGATCAAAATTACAGTTGAAAATTTGAAAATTTCTAAAAATTTTCTCTGAGTTTGAAATTTTGAAGTTTAAAAATTGAAAAACTGGTAACTGTAGTGGGGACTAGGGACTCTTGGTTACCCACCTAGATGGGAATTTATGCCCAGGCTGGGGCTACACTGATTAGATCAGTTCCCTCTGGTGGATTATAGTGGTGTTAAGTATCGTTGAAAAAAGGTATCGATTAGTATCGAATGATTCTCCAAAAGTATCGATAAGTATCGATACTATCGATACCCCCAATTTTTCACATTTTTGCCGGTGTTTTTTTTTTTACCATGGGCCATGGCCCAGAGGAAAAAACGAAAAATACAGTGACAATTTGACAACAGCTGGAATTTCACAAAAATTTGAACAGTTTTTGGTATTTTTGTTTTTTTCATGCTTTTACTCGCATTTTGAGGAAGTTTTAACCATATTTTGCACCATTTTTGCTAAATTTTAACGAAATTTTGTATTCGATACTCGCTCAAAAAGTATCGATAAGTATCGAATACAGCCAAGTATCGATACTATCGATACTATCGATATTTTTTGACACCACTAGTGGATTAGTTCCATCCAGAGGTAGCCGCAGCCAAAGGTCCCTGCCTCTGTTCAGTTTTATCTTGACGTATGGCGTAGCATGATCACCGCTGGTGCTAAAGCCTTTAGGTAGAACGCTCAGACAGCAGAATAATACCTTGTATTGTATTGGTCAGACGTATAGACGTCTGACGGTTGTGCACCTATACTAAATATACATTGTGAACAGTACCTGTGGCTCTTCATTGGGGTGTTTGGTATAGGGGTACTTTGTTGGGCAACTGTATATGGCCTAATAAGCCACCTTGGGGCTGTTCAGTCCCCGATTCTAGTGGTGCCTTCGTGAGTGTAAGGACGAAGGAGGGCCCCCAGGGAAGGTAAAATGGTTAACCCCCCCCCCCCAACATAACATTTAAATTCATAATTTAACAATTTTTTTGAGAAACAATTCTTTACTATCTCTTAATATTAAAATATCATTTAAGATCGAGCCTTAATAGTTTATAATGACTAATTGACTAATGAGTATAATGCAACTAAGTATACAGTTCCAAATTTTTTGAACTTTCTATTCACGTTTTTTTATTTCATCTTTTGGTCATTTTTTTGATTAAAATTTCTAATCACTACAAATCACATTGAAAAAACCCACAGATAAAAAGAAATGAAAAAAAACAACACTTTAAAATTTTTTTTTATTTCTAACCGGTTTTTTTCTAAAAAATTTTGGTTATGGTTACGGTTAAGGGTCATTTTGATCTCAGAAAACGGTTACGCGGTTACGGTTATGGTTAGTGAAATAGTGATACATACTTTAAAAAAAAGATTTGTTGGTTAATTTACCGGTTAATTTGCAGTTACGGTTAATGGTTAAAAACCGGTTAACAAGCCTGCCCATAACTAACCTCATTTCAAACAGTTGCAAAACCTATCCAAATTTTTGAGTCTTTCCAAACCAATCTCAAATTTTGAGCATTTTCAAAGTTCCAAACCGATTTTTGTAAAATCTAAACCACGTTGGATTCAATTACAAAACCTCTACTACGTTTTTGAGATATTTTTCTCCTTGTTAGATTTACTCCACCCACTTCTCCACTACAGTCATCTTTTCCCGTATTTCATTTCGTACGAGTTTGTTCCAATTTTTAAAAAAAATTCTTCTATTTACCTGTTTTATATTTTTCAAAAAAATAAATAAATGATAGGCCTATTGTAGAATAAAACTTTAAGCTACCGAAGTTGATTTTATGATTTTTGATGAAAAGAAAGTTTACTTTTCTCCAGAAATTTTAAATCGCTTCTTTTGAGCTGATCAATCTCCAGCATGGCAAATACTTCATTTTTTTTTATTATTCCTGGTGAATGCAACAGGGATCCCTTCAAATTAGGCTTACGTCAGAAAATGTATCATTTAATCGATTAGATTCCACAAATCCTAAATTTTCAAATTGATTTTGGTAAATGCTTCCTTATTTTAGTTTAGATTTGACAAATGTTTCATTTTTAGATGACTTGACAAATTCTTTATTTCTAGATTTTCGAGATCAAGTTAACCACTATCTGAAACCACATTAGGAATTTAACAATAATGATAATAAAGATCTGATTTACACAGTACACATATACACATAAAGTTAGACTTACGTGGTGCAGCGGTAGGTTACTTAATATTCTCAGCCACGCCGTTTAGGGAGACATTTTCACAACTTTTTAGTTTTTGACATCACATTTGCGAGGTAGATTTATAACTATACGAAATGAAATGTAGGTTTAATTAAAACAATGAATTAATTAACAAGAACCCGATGCGTGGTCACTATAACCATATAGACTCCATAAGTAAATGCGAAAGATTACCAACGTCGCTATTGAATAATTAATTCGGCGTTAAATTGCAATTGTACGCCGACACTGATCACAATAAACGAATCATCAATTTTGGTCACAAAACCACATTGAGAGACGGTGCGATGTAATTTTATAGGAATTATATAGTATTTACAAGTAAGCCAAGAGTGTATTTACGTACATAACATACAGGGTGGCTAGAAATATCGGGTACCCCTAAAAAAGTTTTCTAACTAAATACTTTGGTTGGTCACAGTGAATGATAATAATGATAACACATGATTGGTTGTTGGACTGGAGAGATAACATTCCACCAATCATATGCATCTATTTCACGTTGCCAACCTATATTTTTAATGAAAAACTTTCTTAGGGGTACCCGATATTTCTAGCCACCCTGTACATTGTAGGTCTAGGTACACCGGGTTTACAACACGATACGTGTAACCTATCAAGATTCTCACGCAATGAGCGCTTTATAAACGGAATTCGATTTACAGTTGGGTTCTATTAACAAAATTACGTTGGCGAAATTCAAGCTGCTCAACATTTATTCACATAAATAATTGTTGGGAATTTCCTCCGAGCGTTAATTAACCTGTCATACGGTAATAATGTATACGCGTAATTTGCGATTTCGCGCGAAAATTTAAAACCCCAGTGTTATTTGATACTGTATGACAGATAAGTAGGAGATAAATAAAAGCAATACATAATCATTTTTTCTTCAGATGTGCAATAACCGGGGTATCCCTCGACCCTAATAAATGTAAGTCATTTTATAACTTACCTAAAAGATATGAATTTCATTACCTGCCGTAATTTTAACACGATACGATAGTTATTTGCCAAAAGGACTACCAAAAACGTAAAAAAAGACGCAATTTTCCACTTGGGTAGTATTTGCTCGAACATTTTTACATTCAAATATTTTCCAATGCGATATTTTGTGATTGAGTGTTTTTCATTTTGACAATTCTCATTTGAACATTCTTCTTTTCATAAATAAAATTCAACGGAACGAAACAAATAATGTAGGATTAAAAGGTAGGCAGCATAGACACACACACCTACACTACCCATCACTTTTTCAAAAAAAAAATTCAGAATGTCCATTAGGACGGATCTATGCGAATAAAAAAGGTATTATACTACGTTCTAAGCTGGTATTACAGAGAATAACTTATTGAACATAACTCATCATTTATTTTTTCTGAGAAGTGAGTTGGAAAATTGAAGTTTTCATAAGGCACGTATCATACATTCACTAAAACCACGTGTCCACGAAAAATTTCAAGATGTACCTAATTGAGAAACAACATTTTGTATTTGGATGCTCATCATAATAATTTTCACTGTGAATTCACAAATCAAATAAATCTGTCAAAGAATACTCTTAGGTAGGTACACGTTAATATTGTAAAGGATTCTCAAAAACTTCAGAATAGGTACATGGAATGCATACGTTTGAGTTTATTTTCATTTCACAGGGAATTGTTCTCACGTCACATTTCGCTAACACTTTGTTGAATATCAATTTCTTAATTTTAAACATAATGTATAGTAACATCGTTGATTGCAGTATCTACGTTGAAAAATACCTCACGAGCTTTGAACCTCCTTGCTACAGTTAGGTAATCAAAAGGATCACGTTTTCCGTTACAAGATAATCAAATTAATAATAAGAAGACTAATTAAAAATAAACTGCACAGATACTCGTACAAAAAGGTACCTATCTAAATTTTAGGCAAACTATTTTACGTTTGTTTGTAGAGTTTGCAGGAATACGAGTAAGTCCTAGAATGTAAAATAAATTTCACCGAAGAGCGAAACAATTAATAATTATTTTATAGCCTATCTCTATCGAATATTTCCCGAATAATGGAGTTAAAGTAGTACGAGCAAGAGGAATCAAATTACGCCAACGAAATCACACCCGTGTCGAGATGAACGAGCAAAAAAATTTAAAAAGAAAGTAACGTGGAAAGCAAAAGATACCTTACCCATGAGATGTAGGATTTATGGAAACTATTCCGTCCCATTAAAAAGTTCAAAGAAGGCCGAATACGGCAAACGGTATATAACTCGTTCCACCCGCCAAGTAGTCTCCTCTTTGCAGCCACATAATACACGTCACCATCGGTAAATCACCAAACCCTACCTTCCGTATCTTCCTACTGTAGCTACGGTCTCCGGAAGCAAAGCTTATAGTTCTCAGTTTCAGTCCCAAAAGTATTTATTTTTGTATAAATCAAGCACTGCCGATTTATCTATAAAGAGCTTACATTTCCTTTTCTTCGGCGTTATTTCTTTCCCTACTGTACTGTAGACAATTTTTTTTGTTCGCCGATTTTCACGCGTTGCTCATTGAAATCCTCCAGTAGGTATGTAAGTGCAGGTGCCAGGAGCTAGGTGTAAAGTACCTACCAATTTATGAAATAATTTTTTCATTACTAATCACGAAAATGGATTGGAATTTTTAATCTTTTACGAAAGTTGATGACGTCATTATTGATCTAAGAATTTGCTATCCTTACAAATTTGTTTTCTAAAATTCTGAAGAGGGTCTCTTACACCACTAATCTGCACCTGACGACAGCTTAAGACTTGATAAAAAAACATAAGTACATATCTATCCTAATCTCTCAAAAAATGATGCTCGAGTGCAAATTAACAATGCAAGATGAGAAGACCAGATGTAAGATTATAAAGACAGATTTGATCGTGTAAATATTCGAAGTGTTTCGAGCTAATCTTGCGGAAAACTAATTAGGGACGTCGGAAACAAGGTACGGAATACGGATACAGAGTCGAAACCAGGAGGCAGGAGCAGTTACCCTGCATAAATTTTGATTATTCCCAATGTTTCTACGTACTCTCATTAGGAACTTGAATGATTTATGGGAAAACAAAAACGAGCAGGTTAATGAAATTTCCCTTTGCAATGACCCCAACAACGACTGAACAGCGGAATGGATAGACTTGATAATTGAATTACCATTACGCCGCTACCATTCCCAATCAATTTGACCAATATTTATTACGAAGCTAAAGCTGAACCATAAAAAAGGAAAACCTTCGCTAGAAACTTTCATAAATCAGAAATTCCATTAATCGAAATTCATCGTTGGCGAAAAAAATTTCTCAACAGTTTTTTTTCCCTTAGATTTGAAGATGAAAAATTTATATAAGTATATTACTCATGCAAATCTGTGGCGAGAAGAGCTAAAGTAACGTACTCGAGCGGGCTGGAATCTATTCATCAAAAAAAGAAACGGACAATTATTAGAATGAATGGTAAAAGTTTACGAGGATAGAGTCGTCTTTAAAATTAAGTTCAGAAAGACTTAATTAATTAGAAGAACGAAAACGACAATTAATATTTATTAGTTTTTAAATGAGATGAAATTTGTGGAAGTGAATTTATTTATGCAATATTTCCACGCTCTAATTTACTTTATAATTGGGATAGAAAATTTTACAAAATACGCGACCACATTTATTACTCGAATGGATATCGTATTTTACTTGAATTTATGTAAATCGCGTTACAATTCCATGAGACGAGGCGTAGAATCGGAAAAATCAAAATTTAATTTCTACTTTTTATAGGCCTATGTTTGCGGTTCGCGTTATAGCGTAAAAAAATAACGCTCAATTTCTGTTTTTATTTTCATCCCCACAATAGAAATTGGTAACACGACCCGGAAAAATCTACCTAAATTGATTTATATAATATTTAAAAAAAAAAAAAAAGAAGAGAAAAATAATGACCATCTGTTTCAGCATGCACATTATACTTATAAGGGGAAAAAAGAGAGGGAAAACGAATATTCGTCGTACTAATCGAATGAATGCAAAAATAATAATTCGAAAAGAGGATTATTACCAGTATAAAATATTTTTCCGAGTTTTAGGATTTTTACAATGCTATAACGAAAAAATACCGAACAAATGAACCTCCTATACCTCAATAAAAGAAATTTTTATTAATTTTGATCCTTTTATTATTTTTTTCCTCCCTAAAATCCTAATGGATGTCTGTGTTTTTTTTATAATAAAAACGTTTTCATATTATAATCGTGGTTATAAGAACAACAGCTTAACAAATCGTACATTAATCAATAGAAATACTACCACGAGTATATTATTACATTAAATTTATTATATCCATACCAGCAGATTAGGTACCAGGATATTTTTTTAATAGGTATAGGCAATAATTTTTCAATTTATGAATAAAAAGAATTCCAAAATACATAGCTATTAAAGATTCGTACATTAAGTATTGCTTATGCTATAGTATCCTTTTCAAAAAGGACTCATAACTAAGATCAAATCTTTGTTGAAAAAAAAACCGTATCTATATATTAAGCAATACTACTCACAAAAAATGTACATATTAGGCATAGGTAACTAACAATAAGTTATCTACTCGAGCATTTTGCTTTGAATATCGAAAACACTCTATGAATTTTAAGGTATACAGTACCTACACTATACAGGCCTAAAAAATTAAACTACCTCAACGTTCTCAAAGATAAATGCTTTAATTTTCAACATCTTTGAAGAACCTTTTTCAAATTATTGCGTTAAATATTTTATGAGAAATTTTTCATTTAAAATTAGAACGAACGGATCTTATATATTTCTTCTTTTCATTAAAATATATTATTAAAACGCAAATAAGGTATAAAAAACATCACACGCAAAGTAGGTGTATTCACTTTGAAAAGTTAATTTTTGTGAAAAAATATTAAAACGGAGATTCAAAATTGAAAGTGAAGGCACAAAATTGTCAACTTTGCCTGGTTACAAGAAATGAAAAAATAACTCTTTGTCATAATAATATTCGAGGTAGGTATAATTTGATTCATTCACTTATATTAAAAATACTTCAGGTCATTTCTACGGATTTTGAAAGTCATTTTCATGGTTTAGCTGAAATTGCGATCATTTTTTAAAAAATTTTCCATGAAAAATGATAGAAAAAGACTCAAAAAGTAGGGTTAGGTAGGTAGCTATACTAAATCAATATTAACAATTGGTTCAAATTCGTGTTTTATTCGTTGATTTCCACAATTTCAGTCAATTTCAGTTCTCATTAATGGTACAGGATGACTTCCTTCAAACAAGAATAAATATATAAGCAACTTATCAGGAGTTCATTCGCAAATTCTTGATGAAAAAGAGCAAATTAACTCGACTCTTCCAATCCCGAAACTAATATACGAATATTTTCAGATCAAAATTTTGATCGGATTAGATAAGAGCAGCGAAATTCTAAAGATAAACAATTTGATTCGTCCCCAAACCATTTTATTATTTTTTTATCCATACTTATTTAAAGCATTCTTTGAACTCATTCCACGTGCAGGTACAAATAAGCACGTCTTTCAAAAGTAATTTCAATTATCATCCAAGTTCTAAATAATTTTTATTTTATTATTTGAAGAATGAAGTTGGCTTTTATTAGATTACAACAAGCTTCGTTCATCAACTTCTATTGCACTGATAATAATTTAAAAAATACTATCCACGCGAAATCCAATTGAATGACAGTATCTACGAAGAAAACCCACGCATTGGACATAAACGAGTAATTCTTTTGTACGCTTTATCAGCAAGTTACTGAGGTATTTATAAAATTTAAAGAGAAAGTAGCTTTATAGGTTCCACAAAAGTATAATTCCGCAAATTTTTGGAAAAAGATATATAACAGCCAAAAAAGTTCTGTTTTTTTTTTACCTTTTTTCAAATTAGCAATATAAATTGACTTCAGAATTTCATCAGCTTTATTGATACAGTTCATCACCTAGACAGATTCACAGAGCTACGAGTACAGATATTAATTTCGAAGGTATTCTCAATTTTATGAACGTTTTGGTACGCAACAAAAATAAATAAAACCTCAAAATAAAAAATTTCCAACGTACACAGTTCTTACTATATGTATACCCGGCACGTATATCTGATGGTATTTTTCACCGAAACCTTCCCTACGATAAAATATCAATATAAAACGAAATCATGAAAAAACCTACCAAGAATTTGGAAAATGTCTACTTTTCCGTATAAATTGTTACGAAATCATTCTTTCGTAGGTGGGACGTTTGCTTTTTCGACTTTACGATTTTTTTACGTCTAATTTTGTCAAGGAGAATTTTTCCATAGAATCGGCCTGCTCGAGAGCGATTCATAATAGCGAACTTTCCAACGTATTTATATACCTATCTGCAATTTTGAAACAAGCAACGAATCTCCCCCATGTTGAGTTGACTGGAGAATTCCAAAATTAAAAACGTCGAGAAATAAAAAATCAGGGGTAGGTGTTTTTATGCTTCTCAGCCCTTTTTAAATTTAATATTTTTTTATTCGAATGTTTAATACTAGTACCTAATGAAATAAATAAGCGCACAAAATGTTGCCTGAGCCATTAATTAGAAAAAATACGAATAGTGACTTGAATATGGACGAATCCCTTTTTTTAAAAAAGAGAAGCAGACTTTCTGTTTGTTCCATCAACGCTTTTTAAATTACGAATCTTGTGAGAATTTCCCAATTATCAAAAAATCAAAAAACACAATTTTTTGTTCGAGAATTCATTTTTCGTTTTTACATCCAACAATATTGTAATCATTGGACACTCCAACTAATACTTGCACTAAAAAGCTGTTTCTTTTCTTTTCAAATACCTTCCTAACCTAATTTTTGAACTGACGGCATACAATAATATAGAAACCGTAGCGTTGTTATTTTTATAATTTTTTAATTATGTTAATGAAAAGCACAAACACCGATGTAATAATTTTATTTAATATTTACATTTATAAGAACGCGATTTCTAGCCGAAGCACGTATTAAAATGGTAAGCATCGAACATATTTCTAGGGAATAAACACAATTTCATTTCTCTTCACCATTTGTTTTAACTTTCGCCTCATTGTGTACATAACACCATTCGTACAATCAGTTGGAAAATTGGAAACATCGAAATTCCATTTACGGTTAAGCTGTTCCTTTTGTTCGTTAAACCAAAATTCAAATAACACTGGTAATCCCTTTCATCAATATACATTCGATTTAAAAAAAAAAAAAAAATACCTAGCCAGTACCGCAGGTTCAACTCCTTCGATGATACTTTAAACAGCATTAAAAACACAAATAATTATTTCCTTTGGAATAGAATTTTTCTGCGTTATTTAGAACACTTATTCTTAATCAAAATGGTCAGTTAAATACTTAAGAAGCACTTGTTTACATCATGTTTCCCTGCGTCAATGATACAAAATAAAAAGGAAATTCACATCTTCTCCTTCCTTAGAAAAGGCGGAATCGGTGTAAAAAGAATAGGTACCGACATGCAACATTTTTCAAATTTCCATTAATCGCAGATCATACCAATAAATTTACAGGTATACATTTTTTCGCCATGTGAAAAGTTACCTTATAATGAGATAGAAATTGTGATTGCAATAGACAATAAAGAATTATAGGTATTGATACCCAATTCAATGAAAAAGAATCTTTCAACGTTTCAGCTAAGAATCCTTTGAGCAACATAAAAAAAATTATTAGCCTAATGGAACACAATATCTACGATGTGGAAAAATTCTTTCAATAAATCTCTTCGTTGAAAAGAATTATAAAAGTAAACCGCATTAATAAAAAGCGTATAAACGCCAGAAAAGAGGAAAACGAATACACCCGCACACTCGATGTTTCATCAAATAATTCCATCTCTTCGATTCATAAATTGTAACCGATGAATCTTGCTCCAAGTCCAAAATAAAAACTAGGAAATCTGTTCTACTTGAATAGAAGATATTTCTCGTTTTTCATTCGAACAAATGCGTAGAAATAATCACATCTTTTAACACAACCGGGTATAAATGCTAACGGTATGTAGGTATTCTAAAAATACAGACTTTCAGCCTTGTCAATTTCATAAATTCTCATAGGCGTCCGTGAATTTTTTTTTTTTGAATTTCTTCTCAAACTGAGAGGGAGACAAATGAGATTTTTCTTGTTAGAAAGAGAGAAGAGATATACCTATATTTTCATCAATAATCTTGAGAATTTCAATAAAACTTTGCCGATATTTTTATTACTCTTCTCTCGAGTTACTTGTACGTAGGTAGGTACTGGTACATGTACATTATACCTACTTAGAACAAGAGGAATGTTTCAAATCATGGATATATTTTCGTTATGGAAACTGGATTATCAAATGTGATTGATAGGAACTCTACAGGATTTGTTCCAAGTTTTCAAATATGGGATTGTCCTAACTTGGTGGTGACTTAGTTTTAAATTTTTCACAGTTTCATATATTTTTCTTGAAAAAATATCTCCAGCACTTATGCCCTTTTAGGTAGCTGAAAAGTTGAATTTTTCGTCATTGTTTTAGAAACCTACTTACTCGATTTTTTTTTTTTTCATTTTTTGGCTAAAAAATCAATACAGAAATCCCCATTGTGGCGGTATTCAAAAATCTTGAAGGTAAGATTGAGCAACTGAAATTCACCTCAATTTATGTGTTTTCAAGAGCGCAGGTCTATGAAAAACATTATGTTCATTAGGTATAGGATTATTTATTTTCTCTTTTACTTTAAATGCATCTCATTATTTGAATATTATTGGATATCATTCGCATCTTGACTCATATACTTAATACAGAGCTTTACAAGTCAGTGTGTAAACCAAGCTCAACCAATGCGATTTAAAAGCTTTTAGACTATCAAAGAATAATACCAATTCTGAATAATACACTTAGTTGGCGTCTGACTTCACCATTTACGATATTATGCCCCCATCAAAAATACACGAATAACCAATAAAAGCACAGAATGTGCTCAATGTACGCGTGTGGATACAACGTAACTTTCACGCCACAATCCAACATTGATAGGGTCTAATATTTATCTTCAGTTTTGTAACATAACACGTTGACTTAACCAAAGATGAGATACCTAGGTAATAGATATACCTAACTAATAACTAATTTCTACAACTAATCCTGTTCGCTAATAAACGTAGATGAGGTAACAGAAAGAGTGAAAATTATCGCACGCAAGATTCTATACGACTAAGGTAAATCGAGGAGAGGAGGTCGTCGGAGCCTTACTACGTTAAAGGTACGAGTAACTATACATACAAAAGCATATAGGCAACTTCTATATCATCAATTTAAATTCGGAATTCTGCTATTAATCTTTTTCGATTATCTTTATATATTGTAACAAATATTGTAAATGAACGTAAAATTGGAAGTTCTTAGCTCCGCATCATTGCGCAAACATTAAAGTTTTAGAGTTACGAGTCGAGTGGTAAATTTATTTCTTTTCGGCAATATAGATACATATAATCTAGCTAGTGAGTATCGATTTTCTCGTACAATCCCACTTATAAAAATTTTAAAAAAGTACTTCGTTGAAAAAGCAAACAAAAAGAAAGTAATTCAAAAGGATAATTTTACGAGATGGCGTAGGCGTTCTATACGCAATAGGTAGGTACCTATAGAGGAGGATGGGAAAAAACGAAAAACGAAAACCGTGAAACAAAATACCTATTATCCAATGAAATTCTTATTTCGAAAATTACTACACAAAAAACTAGACGGTTTACAAATTATCTTTGTTTCTACGCGGATATATGTTATTATAAAACGTGTATAAATATCTTTTGCAACATTAGATATACCATCTATTATAGTTCTAAAACATGAAATTTTTTATTCATCACCATTTCATGTTTTTTTTTTTCACTTTGAATTTTACTCGGCAATAGAAAAAGCTCATATTTTCATACTTTTATTACTCACCTTTTCTATTATCAATGTGAGACCGTTCCACAACACCTTTTTCATTTTTTTACACGAGCCACCTCTAGCTATGCTTGCGCCTTCGCCTCTAATAAGAAGCGTATTTCGTTATAAAAATAATTCCGCATCAAAAGCTACATTTTTTCCTTTTCATCGGCAACTTTACGTTATTAAACTATTTTGAAAAGGTTTTATTACTTTTTTTTTGCCTCATTCGTCGAAGCGTTTTCCTAAGACCATATAATCAGACATTTTCGTTCAGAAAATATAATTTTTCGATTGTGAATCGGTATACCTTGAAGGGTCAACGTAAGATATCTTTCAAAGAATCATCGCATCGAATCGTATCGAATGAATGTCAGATAAATGTAAGGTGTATGGGATGCTTTTCATGAAACATTTCCCCCAGAGAAATATCCCAACTTGTAAGTGTAACCAAAGCACACAGTTGTATTCCATAGACAGACTTGTTGCTTTGAAATAATTTCAAAGAATGTTTTGAAATGCTTTCGGCACCGTGTAATGTATTAGTGGAATACAATTTTTAGGGTGTATTTTTAGAACAAAAACTCGCCGAAGTTGACTACATTTCTTAAGGTAAACGTATAAGTTTTGGTCATTTTTATATATGATTAGCTACACGAAATCGAAATACGTATTTCATTTGGAAGCAAATACTTGGGCATTTCTCAACGTAATAGGTAGGTAATAGATATAATAAGTCCAATAATTTATGCACTAACTTACCTATTCAGATCGAGGTTCAGCAGAAAAATCCATCAACATTCATGAATGGAACAACTGTGACCAGAATACTATCTGTAAAAAAAAGAAAAAAATAGTTATTTTTTTTACAAGTTTCCCATATCACTATATTTTTTGCTTGATCCAGTAATTTTCACAAATTTGCCAAACTTTAAAGGCTCATTAGTCCAAGACTGGATTTTAAAACTTTTGGGGATATAGTAGTCCTTCTTTAGGATCAACATTTAAAAAAAAAAAAAAAAAAGAGTGAGACAAAATAGGATAGGGTATATTTTGTTAACAATCAAGAAATGTTGCGTTTGAATATTGACTCCCTTTTCGATCAGCTTCCATTTTAGAACCCCCCACCAGGGTCCTTCGTTGTTGCTGTCTTTTTTTTTTCAATTGAAGACTGAGTTGCACCATATTTACATTTACAGACCAGTGTAAAACGACAATATGTTGTTTACTGAAGTAAGTACATATGTCAGATACACTCGATTTTTCAAAAAGAGGCACCACTACAATACATATTACCTACCTAATTTTCCAGCTAAATGATGAGATACCTAATATTACAAACATCAACTTATATTAAAAAGGCAGAAAATAGAACGACGGTTATGACGAGCTGTAGGTAATCGAAATTAAACTGGGGTGGGTATGTTTAATTATCTCAACCAATGTCTGGCTAACCTTTAATCCGATTACCATCGGCAGGGTTAAAGACGTCACGTAAGACCGTTAAGTGACCAACAAAATGAAAATGTTAACAAGGTCTCATATCATCCGAGTATTAAACTAGAAGTAATTTTTCTTAACCTTTTTTCACATTATCAACCAACATAACACTTAATTTAAAATAAAATTTACTCTTAACTACCTACGCAATAAAGTCAACTTTAAAATATCATTTGACAATTTTTCGTTAATTTTTGTTCTACTTTTCGCGAAAATAATAAACTTTTTAATTCAACAAAATGAAAGCTTAAAAATATTCGTACAGGTAGGTGAGTTTTATTGCTGTACATTTTTTATTTATTTTTTAATTAAAACTTTTTTTAACTAAGGAAGTTTATATTGCGTTGTATAAGTAAGGAAGTAAAGTTGATTTTTTTCTCCTCAAATGGAGTTCAAACAGGTGAAAATTTCATCAACTACTCAATTAATATAAATTTGAAAATTGGAGGCGAAATATTAATATAGTATATACAAAATAAACATCTCCCATCACGTAAAAACAATTCGAACAAACACAGGTAAATATGAATACGCAATTTCGAAATTATTCTCTCTCAAAAATGTATTCTAAATGAATGAAATAACATAACACGAATCGGTTTCAAAGTAAGCCTAATATTACTGAAAATCGAACGACTAGAGATTGCTATTTAAGATAGGTATACATATACACTCGAACGCTGTAATATTGTTCATTGTTACCGCAGAAAAAGGGAAAAATATACCGCCAAAAAAACACCAACATGGAAAACAGAGTTCTGTATTTCTAGCTTAGTTGAGCGTGAAACTAGTATCAATGTGCATTTGCGGCTATGATTCCGATATTAAATTCTGCACGAGGAGTTCAAATCTTTCGCGGTATAATTTTCGCATGGGTTTTCACATTTGTAGCGATGTGATTACTCAGTAGTTTGTTGGCAACCAGCAGCTAAAATTAAATTAAAAATACAGTAATGAATAATTTTTTTTTCAAGTTGTTTAGGAAGGCACATATAACAACTTTCATTTAATTTTTCTTACCACACAAATTAGCAAACAAAGTATAATCAACCGAAATTTGAAATTTTTTCTGAGTTTTTTCATGAAGGACGCCTGTGCAAGAACTTGGTTCAAATTAGAAAAGGCAATTTTTGGAAAAAATTTTCGCAAAAACTCGAACGAAAATTTAATCAGTTGGACTACCACGGTTTTAGTTTAACCCCATCGAGGAGGAATTTTCAGAAAATTGCTTGAAAATTCGAACACACGCGTTTATTACGTTATTCGCATGTTTTTCCAACCACTTGGAGTAAATTTGCAAACTTTTCGAGATGTACAAAATTATTTAAACGAAGACTCAACAAAAGTAACGTTGTAACAAGAAATTTTCAGCTCGATGTTGGGAACACTACATTTACGTAGGTACTGAGACTTACTTGGGTAAGCATGTAAGATACAATTTACTTCATGCAAAAATATAATTCTAAAAATATAGGTACATTACTGGGTATAAATTAGAAAAAAAACCTTTGATTAGAGTTATAAGACAATGACGAAAATTTTTTGATTGCCAAGTACTATGTTGAAGTTTTTTCATTATAATTGTTTGGTAATTTTTTTTCTGTTATTTCTTTTGAAAATGTGGAAAAAGAATTTTTGAGCTCTGGAGAAAGAGAAAAAATGTGAAAAATTTATTGGGATGGTCTTATTGGATTCGCTTAGCTCTATTAGTCCAATCTTCGCTGGGCTTCAGCTTGGCTCTCCCCTAGAGTTTTTGCTTCCTTTATGTACATATGTAGATGTTGCTAACAAGCTAACTTACATATACATTTATTAAAATCAAATTTTTGGTCAATTATACTATATGTATGTGCAGGGAGCTTGTTTTAGCCTTTGAAAAAGTATTACGTTAACAAACATCTAATGAAAATTGGGATCCAATATTCACAAAACGCGAATGGCCATTAAGAAATTTGAAATATACGTACCACTTATATCAAAATTTCGTATGTACATAACGTAGAAGTGCTCAAGCACTTGTGTATTTTCAAAGTAATGTTACTTACTAAAAAATAGTTTGGTGATTATTTTTACAGCTTTGTTGTCAACGATATGTTCAGGAAAAGCGATACAACCATGTACACGTACCTACACGAGTATTTGTTCAAAATAAAACACGATAACGAACTGAATTACTTACAGCATTACATACCTACCGATAACAAGATAAAGTACCAAATCTATTACATGAAGTTTATTCGATTGTAAATATGAAACTTGGAAATATAATACGGTATCCCGAACGTAATATACGTAAAGAATTGAATACATAATATTATTTTTTTTTTTTACTTTTTTTAGTTTTTGTACAGTTGTATCAGGACACAAATAAGTACAAGATTTATTCATATATTTGAGCAATTTTATAACAGCAGAACTTCCAAAAAATTATTGATCGGTAGGTCTAATGAAATTTATCAAGTCGTATAAGTAAAAGTTATATCATAGAAAGGAGCTCAAAAAATTAGAAATATATCCATGGCGATTGGTTTTACACCAACATTTAAAAAATATTTACCACCTATTTGAATATCGCATCAAAAATTTCAATTTGAAAAAAAAAGTGGCCATAAAAGCAAAATTATTCGAAAATCTACAATACGCGAAGTATATAAAGCCACGTTTACCTAATTTAAGAGCCCAATTTCATATAGAAAAATTGATAAAGTTTCAACGGCTCGAAAAATTTTGAGAACACTCGAGAACTATTTAGGCTATTTTGTCGAAAACGTAAAGATTTGAAGACGTCGAAGCAAGACGGAGAGGTGAAAGACAAACGTTAGAGGTCGTAAATGTAAAAATCTTACCCTAGTTTCGTCTTTCGTCACACTCTCTTCCCAAATTGTACTTTTGCTAGCACGCATTTTACAATGTGGCACGTCATATCATAATGTGCCAGAATACAATTTTCTTTTATAACAGTATTTTCACGATTGCGCTCCATTTCTCTTTCTTTCAAAACGAGTTTTCACTATGCTGGATGGAGAAATGTTGTAAAACGCACCATGAAACACAAATAAAGGGGACTTCTCAACGTTTTCCCGCGGTCAGTACCGTTAGCGTAGACAAATTGACGAAAAATTCATTTTTCAGCAAGGTACATAAATGTTTCATACCCTGAATGTGGACGTTTCTTTAGAACTCATCGTACGTATACACTTAACTTCCCAGCAAATAGCCAGTCTATTGTAAATATTCCATCAGTTTTGGATGTAGTGTGATCGTATCAAGGAATTTGGTGTACATTGTGTGTAGGCACCATGTACGTAGGTATGCAATGATTTATTTACGTTTAATCAATAGAAGAGAAATAAGTGTTATGTAGTTCTATCGGAGTCACTCAGCGCCTTTAAATTGAAAACAAATGCCATTTTATTTTAGATTTTTTAAAACCTTTAATGGAAATGGCGAGGGGCTTATGTGTACAAGGGATGTTGACCCAGTTGACCAAGTGCTAGCGGATTGCTAGCATTTTACTCACGTTTTGGGAAAGTGCTAGCATTTTTCTAGCTTTTTGTAGCTAGCATTAAATCTTTTGCAAAAAGCTAGCAATTTGCTAGCACTTTTTTTCTGGCAAATTATGTTCTAGCAATTCTTTAGCAATTCTCTCGCTTTTTTCAGCTAGCATTTGTATCACACTAATTGTGCTTGCTTAATGCTAGCGTTTTACTAACGGATAATTGCTTGCTTTTCTACACTAGCAATACGCTTGCATTTATCTGCTTACATTTATCTAGCAATCTAATGCTAGCAAAATGCGAGCAGATCTCTAGTCTCTCTCGTCTAGCTTTTACTTTGCAATCTAGCAATAGAAAAACGCTAGCTGATTGCCCTCACTTTTCAGCTAGCTTTCTGTATGGAATTAGATTCTAGCAAAATGCGAGCAAGTATGTGGCATTTTTTTTCTAGCATGTTTTTCACTGGCATTTCCTTCATAGCCTACTCATGCAAGTACAGAAAAACTTCAGTGAATCTCTTTCACCCATTTTTCAGAAAAATACTTCCATATTATCTTCATTTTTTAAATGGAATTTTTAAATATTTTTAACAGATACCTAAATACGTAATTTTTCGTTTCTCAATGATTTTTTTATTTTCATTTTTAAAAAAATTTCAAAGTTAATGCTTTTCATTTTAACAGGTAGGTATTTTTCCTTTCCATTTTGGCTACTTTTCAACTTTTAACAATAATTTTGAAGAATATTCCATTATTGAAAAATCATTCTTGTAATTATTTCATTTTTTATAATGTATAATTTGTTCATTAAAAATGTTGTTCAAATGTTTTTGAAATTTCTTATTTTTAGTTTGTTTGATATTTCATTTTTAAATTTTGGCAATTTTTTAATTTAAAAAAAAAACTTTATTTTTCAATAAAGAGACTTCTAACCCAAGCGCTAGCTTAATGCTAGCAAAGTGCTAGCGTTGTTCTCTCTCATGGTATACTTTGCTACTCTTAGATAAAGTATGTAGTCAATCTGAATATAAGCTCAAGGTAGTATTTTGTATGATAGTAAGAAGAGTGCTACCACTCTACTTACTCTGGCACACCTCACTAGCGCTATGCTAGCTGTGAGCTAGCGTAGGAGGTCAGTTGCCTATTTTTGGATATTGGAGAACTACCTTGACCTGATTGAAAACACCTCCTAGTATTTTTAAAAGTTAATTAGTAAAAATAATTTTCCTGATAATCAAACTTTTCCTGCGCTAGCAAAATGCTAGCCTCATGCTAGCAAATTTTACGCTAGCACGAATGGTGCCGGAATTTGAGACACTTTTTTTAAAAAATGCTAGCAAATCAGTCGCGATTTAGTCGCATTTACGTAGTAGAATTGCAAGCAAAGTGCTAACAAAATGCTAGCTTTTCGCTAGCTTTATGCTAGCTATACCCTAGCTGTTTGTGCTCAATTCTGCTACGCTAATGCGACCTAATCACTACTGATTTGCTAGCATTTTTAAAAAAAGTGTCTCAAATTCCGGCACCATTCGTGCTAGCGTAAAATTTGCTAGCATTTGGTCAACTGGGGAAATCCTACTTTAAAAAACAATTTCTTACGCAGAATATAAAAATTGTAACTTTTAATTTTTAAATGATAGCTTTTCAGTCAAGTACCTACTTTTCTTGAAACGTTGAACTCTCACTCTGAAAGTTCAAATTTGAGCTTATCAAATTTTAGTAAGGTACCTACTACGTAATTTCAAATCTGGCTACGTACATTCTCTTTTAAAGCTACTAATACATGAGCTTTCAGTTTGACAGTTACATAAGAAATGCTGGCAGACTATGGAAAGGAACTCATGAAAAAAAAAATCGAACAGAATCGATGGACCCAACTTCACTTTCAGTTTCAGTTCATACAGAATGAATTTGAAGACCATCTGATGGTGTTAATAAAATTGCATACTCAGTTTGCCGTAAATGCATCGTATTATTTACGGCAAACCGAGTAGGCAATTCTTTCGACATCATTTCCAAACTGATTTCTCACACACCTGTCAAACTATGAAGGCTCTTATACATACATTACATACATATCTTGAGACTCGTTCAACTTTGAGCAAATCTGTTTACATGATGTTAAAGGAAATAAACAGGAAATGAAATTCCATTATGAGACTCTCAAAAGCTTCAAACTGAATTCTAAATGTGAAAATTAAAATTTTCATGATACTTAAGTACAAAAATTGAAAATTAGGTAACCTAACCATTTGAACCTTCGAAAAAATAAAAGATCAACTAATGGCACGTCGTTTTTGTACGTTTTTCGAAGATGCAGGGCCATTTTCTGAAAGAAACTCTTTAATATGGTGTCTCTACAGCGTTTTTTAAAGAAATAATCATTACTTTTTCACTACCATTCGATAAACTTTTTCGGGCCATTTTTGAACCTACTCTTCAGTTTTAAAATTTTTTTCCTGACCATTCAGAATTCGAAATTTTTGGACACTACAAACAGTGTTACTATTCGGTCATTTCTTTTAAAATGTTTACACCAATTTTGTTGTTTTTAATTTTTTTTTTTTTTTTTTATTGAAATAATTTTCTACACTGTTTTAAGATTCTCACTACTTTTCTATCAGAGTTGTGAAAATTGCAAATCACCAGCTTTTTCACCACTTTCACCTGTTCAGTGTCGATTCCACCCTTTCCTCAATAATAATTAGGAAAAAAAAATAATAATAATGGTATTTTGGCTTGTTTATCTCAAATGAGGAAAACATCCCAACTCGCATTTTTGATTCTGACAAAGACAGATCGAAATGTGCATGCAAAAATATGTCACCAATCGAAATTTCATAAGCTAAAGTTCACTTTTCAATTTTTGGTGAATTTTTCAAAATCAAATTGGGGTCAAAAAATGAGAAAAATCAAGTACCAAATTAATTTAGAAAGCTTAAATTTGAAAAATTCCCCATTTTCAACCAACGTCAAATCGTTTTGAAACTGTTTTTAACCGTTTTGAGCAGTTTAGGAGCCTTTAACAGGTTTTTGAAACTTGAAATTTCCATAAAATTTCACCAAATGAAATTGGAAAGCCGAAATTCACTGTGAGGTGTTCCAGCTCAAAACGTTTTTTCCTGCAGTGATTTCATAATTGAGAATTTCAAAAATTCGCCCTTCCCCACCGTTTTTTGACGTGAGTACATAAAAAGCTGAAATTCGGATCCTAATTCATTGCGTTCCAGTTCGGAAGCACATTTTTGTTTGACTATTTTATATGCCTGTTGTTTATTTATTTGATTTTCAAAAATTCACCAAAAATTGAAAAATGCACTTTGGCACCTGAAATTTTAGCTGATGTTATATTTTTGCATGTTCTTTCGATTGTCCGGTTGTAAAATTTTGGTGCGAGTTGGGATACATCCCTTACAAGCAAAATAGAAGATGTTGAAGGTTGCCAGTACACCGTGAGAATCAATTTTATGAAGAAAACAGTTTTAGTAAACTGAAAGTATAGAAGAATTATCATCGTGATATCACACAAGATGAAAACTGACGAGTAAAACACATTTTTGAAAATCAATCCTGGTAACTTTTGTACCTATTCTGTAACAAAGTATCGTTTGTAGACATAGACTGCTATATGTATAGGTAGACATCCTAGATAAAATAAATAAATAAAAACATAAAGATTTATGTTATAAAAATAATGTATCATCGTTATTTGCGCAGAAATCTGAGAGATGTTTGTTTTTATACGCTTGAGTAGGTACGTACGTATACTACGAGCTTAACATTCTTATCGTTTCAGTCAACTATTTATAAGGATGAGCAATTATTTTGGAAACGAAGTGCGACAAATACACACTTACACGTAAGAACGCATATATTCTTGTACAAGCAGAAAAATTAACGACGACTCGAAATTGGAAAAGTTTTTTAACACACTCTCTCCGCCGATCGTTTAAAGAAAAGATTCATCATCCGTTTGTCTGGGACAATAAGTCACATCTTGAAATTCAATTGAAAAAAAACTCGCGCATGTAAGAAGGGGACATGTTAGAAAATCTTTTAGCATAAGTATGTAAACAAAGATTCACAAAGCTGTCCGCTGAAAAGTAGTTCTGTATCTTTAATATTTCTTTTAGCGATTCTACATAGCCGGAGAAACACTTGGGTAGTTTATGAAGAAATATCTTGGCAGTAGAAAATCTTTTAAGAAATCTGTAAAAGTCCGAAGGGGTAACGTGGAAAAGCAAAAAGCTCTTCAAACGTCTGAGGATGGCTACAATAATATAACAGAGCTATAGGGAACAGGTGTAAATAACGCAGCGGGTTACAATTTTGTTGAACTTCTGCTATAAGGGTACACGTTTTATAATGACGCCGCGTTTGCGGGGAAAAGATAATTTTCCAAGGGTAAGTTTAAAGCGGCGACGAAGGGACGCTGAAAGCTTCTGCGCTACGTTGGATGCGGAATTCACCGGAGAAAAACTGACTTTCTGTTCATTCGTTTACGAGTTTCGGTGCCGGATTATGCTTTTCGAGTTTGTTTGTATTTTCACCTTGTTTAATTCACGTGTTTTCAGTTTCTTTTTTTCAAACCACAACAGCTCGTTGTTGACAAAAAGGCAAGTAATTTCATCGTTATTTTACGAGTGATTTTTTTTCACGTTGTTATCGTTTAGCTACCTACATAGTTGTAGTATGCACCCTAATTTTTTTTCATTTTTGCACCCGTATAAAATGCAATTTAAAAAAACAACTTGGTATTTCACCTCGAAATAGTTTTCAAATACGAAATTCTCGGTGGTAAACATGTATTATCACAGGTATGCCGCGTGTACGTATCTATGTTTAATTCGATTAAATCGTATCCGTATTGTCATCGCGGAATATACCAACACGTTGTCGAATATTGATGAAGTGACAAGTTATAAGATTAGAATATTTTCATCGCTCTGATACGGCCGTATAATCATTAAAATATTTTAATATACCTACCCTCGCAACGCCTGTCACGAAAATCCTCGCATTTAACTACTTGAAAATTTCCAAACATTATCAATCACGATTATATTAACATACTTCAAAACTAGTAAGCCGAGCAAGAATTACCTTATATGCCCGGGTGCTTTTCTTTTTCTTTCTTTTTTTTTCATCTCGTTTTATCGAATCGGTTTTGTTGATTTCTTCACCCACATATCTGTTTTATTTTCAACCAAAAAACGAAACAATTTTTGGAATGTAATCGAATCAATTCACGAAACACCTACTCGAAATTTTGTCAAGAATACAAAGTTGTAGTCTTTCTTGAAAAGTGTCTTAAAATGGCTAGGTATTCTGTTTTTCTTGGTCTTTCAAAATTTTCAATTATTTACAAGAAAAAATTTATGTATGTATTCGAGCATTTCACACGACTTGATGCTTAGTTCAAATTTTCAAGCGTGATACGCACGTGTAGTCGTGTATCACTAAATAAACTGCGGACTATACATATATCTACCTACGTATTTCTTCGATATTACTGGCACGTTTTTTAAAATCAAATTTGTAAATAAACTTTCCGAATATACTCGTATTTTCTCTTGAACAAGTACCTCTACTTACCTAAATCATTTTATAGTTATAGATACTGAGAAAATTCTTACCCAACTAGGTTTTAAAATCAAAATTTTGCAATGGATACCTACCACCGTGTCTTCTACTCAATAACAAGGTAACAGTTTTCTTTCATTTGCTACAGCACATCAACAAATATACTCAATACGATTTAAGATCAGTCGGTTATCTAATGATGGTTTTGAACGATTGAAAATTAATCTCTCCACAACCTTTATATCTTAGAACAAATTTTGTAATCAAATGTTTTGTTTCATGCTCAGAGTACCTCAAAGTTTCTATCGTACGTATATTTTCATAAGCAACTCACCGTTGATATTTATACTCTCTAAATTTGAAACAGTGAAATTTCACTGCTTAGCAGTCACGACATTTTGGCTTCTTAAAAGCAGTAGTTTTTTACTGCAAAACAGTAAAAAATTTACTGAATTGATCTGACCAATTCAGTAGATTTTTCACTGTTTTGCAGTAAAAAACTACTGCTTTTAAGAAGCCAAAATGTCGTGACTGCTAAGCAGTGAAATTTCACTGTTTCAAATTTAGAGAGTATATTTTTTTTTCCAAAAAAATCACAAATTGATTGAAAAAGTTTACAGAAACCGATTCTACGATGTTTTTGCATAAAAATAATAATTAGGTACCTACATGCTTGAAAATGATATTTCACTGCAAGGAAAGCCAAAAAATTTGAAGTGACACGGCAGGAGAAGTAAAATATATTGATGTTATGGAAAATATTACCTCCTTAAAAACATCAAAATTCACTTGAAAGTACCTACTTCTCGAATAGTAGACAAATGATTTTCAGAATGTCCCCAAAATTATTTAAAGATTAGTTACGAACAACTGAAACTGAATCAAAATTTTGATACCTATGTAAAAACTTATGAAAATATTTCGCTAAATACAAAAGGCTTTGGATTTACGTATCATCCACTTGAAGGAGGGGGGGGGATTTTCTAAAAATAAGGACACCGTGAGAAAAAAACTAAGAAATGAAATTTTAAAAATTTTTCCACATTAAGGTGCATTTACAGAGGCACAGCAAGTAAAAGTTAGAACTCTGCTGGAGTGAAGAAATTTAAATAGATTGGCTATTGTCTCTGGATCATCACATATGTATAGGTAATGTCTGATAATTTTTGATGTAGGAACATACCAAAGAATTTATTAGAACTATTTGAAGTAAAAGGAAGTTCATTCTTTGTTGTACCTAAGTACTTTTTCCGAAATTCTGAAAGTAAACTTGAAACTTTGAAACGCTTAGCTTTTGCCTGGAGGATTCGAATTGACTTTAAAAGTTTAAGTACTTCTACAGCAATGTTATTTGCTTGGGCTAGCCAAATTTCGGGAAAACATTTCTAATTGATTCTCCTTCCTGTTTGCATTCAAAAAAGGCAACAATTTCAGAAATTTGTCGCAAGAATTAATTTTCCAACAGAATAGAACCATACATTTAAAATTGAAAGATCCGTGAAAAAGTGAAATTTCAATGCAATCCATGATTTACGCCACGATCATCAACATGTTTCAACACGCATCGACTTATAATGAGCTCCATATAACAACCGAGGAAAGAGTCTGGATGATTTTTAAACAGAAATGGCCTTTGTTTCTAAACAAAATTGATACGTTTCATTTAAAATTTGCTAGCTTAAACAAAATTTCTTCAATTTTAAAGAAAGAAAAATTTAGCTAGGTAGGTATAATTGGGATATTCAAACCTTGACCTTGAAGTTCTCCATCTCTCGCAACATCTTCAAGCCCCCTTCACGCAATAATTGATGAGAAATTAATACCTTACTTATCGAGACACCGCGCCGGATAAATAGGTACTCAAAAAAGTATAAATTTCCATAATTTCGAAAATTTTCAAAAGATCCGGCTTTTAAATCTGAATGATAAAGTCAGCTCAACGATTTCAGCGAAAAAACTAGCATTAAATTATACCTTTAGAGAGAGAAAATATGAGCTAAAACAAGCATACGAAATTCATTCATTTGTAATTATTCTACTCGCGTCCGAATCAGGTTACAAAAGAATTCGCAGTGGAGAATTTTTTGCCGACATTTGCCATTTTTATGATTTCAATTATAACAAAGTAAACTGGAATCGTTTTGAAGATAATTTTCGCTCCTTCGTTTGAGTTCCATTCATTTTCTCAATACAATCCACTAGACAGTAGTTATCCGTTGGAAAACGAGCAGAAACGGTAATAATGCAGCCACGCGTAAATTCTCGTTTAAAATTTCATCTCAATTTTCGCTTTAAAAATTACTATCATCAAAAGTCGGCGAAAACTTGACTACAGAAAATTTTTTTGTTTTAAACCAGCTTTTATTTTTAACGTTAAATTTAAAGGATCCTATGAATTGTTAAAATGTTTTCAAGCCGATGAAAACTTTTCCCACTATGGTTTATAGTTCTTTGAACACTTTTTTGTTACGACGACGTAACGAAATTTCATCTCTATTCTGATGTCTATATCTATACACAACACAGCTCAAATACCTTTTAATCTTTATTTGTCCTTTAAACTTTGTCAATTTGAATTGTTTTCTTAAATTTGATATTTGTTAAATAAGATGACAACCGAACGCCCGGAGCCAAATGTCTAAATTACACTATTCGAGTTGAATTCGAATTTATACAAAATTCGATTTTATTATACTCGCAATTCGTCACAACGATATAGAAATTTTGCTCGAATACAGTTTAAATAACTTTTTGATTGGGCCAATCGAGTAAAATATTGAAATCAAAACAAAACAATAACTCTCGAAACACGACGACGAAGTAAACAACAAACACGCTGCAACGAAAGAACGTGTTCAATTGGTGTTTTTCTGCAATTGATAAGCATCCTAAAGATTACGTATTCAGCAAGGCAAAAAATAGGGGTTGCGTAATTTGCTTATAAATGTGCATACGTATTTTGAAAAGGAATAGTCTTGGTATTTTTTTTTTTCAATATTGCCTCGTGCTTTTATTTTTTCACGAATCTCATATTCGGAACGAGATGGCAAGAAAAAAATAAAAATTGCCAAAAATGCAGTCAACACGTTTTTTTTGTACCTTATTTAATAATATTTTTCTAATAACTGAACTCTGAACTTTCACTTTCTACCAAAGATATGTATTTTGTGCCACATAATGCGCAATACAACACCATTATGTAGTCGGCTACCCATTTCAGATAATTTTTTTTTCCTAAAGAACTCCTTTCAAGTTTTCTTTTTGAATGAAAATATTAAAATTCGCTCGCTTACCTACGTTTAGTAAAACGACAATTTGCGAATTGCTTCTCAAAAAAAAAAGGGAAGAAAAAACAGATCAAACAACTTTACGAACTTTTGTTTTATCGAAATAGTTGCAACATGGCAATCAGGAAATGTTTTAATTCGAAAATATTCTCGAGAGAAAACAGAAAAATAAAAGAAAAAAATAGAAGTGTTAATAACACCAAGTGACTGCTTGTTGTAAAGTATAAAAGGGACTGGAGAAATTGATGCTTGAACATATTGTTTTGAAACATTAGCGCACCAAGTGGAAACTCCGTTTTTCAGATGAAAAGAAGGCAAAATATTTAAATTTTTGCTTTAAAAAATGATGCGTTGTAGAAAAAATATTTACATTAAACTAAAAATAGGCTCAAAGATGTATGTATAAAGGAAATATGTTGTTTCTAGCTTCGTGTGTAGAATGACTTCTGTTACATACAACAAACTATGAGTTATAGGTAGGTGTTTTTCTCCTTTAATTGATACAGAAACTTATACAGATACTTTATAACCTTTTTGCTCAGTGGTGTGATGTATTAAAATACCTACAACGAAGTATCTTCATTTTAATATGTCACAAAGAAGTGAAATAGGTAGGTAGGTACTCTCTATAGAACATAATAAAGGAATCTGCACTTATGGAGTAATCTTCCCAACCGATACTAGTATTATACGATGTTACAAAGTGCACAAAAAAAGAACACCCACAACCTGCTGATGAAATCACTTCCCTTGCGAGTAATTCGTTAACACGTCGTTAACCTAGAAAATTCAAGCACATAACTTCTTCCAGGGTAATTTGAAATGCTATACGAATATTAATTAATGACATTATCAAGAATGCTAAGCAAACTAAACGCATGCTAAATGTTACCATCCATATTCTACGTATACAGGGTGTCTCATCTATTTCAACATCTGCCATACTTCGGATTTGCAAAATAATATCAGAACAGGACAAAAAAACTTCTCATATGCGATCAAATATGCGAAGGTACAGGTACATATAGTATTTAAAATTAAATGACGGGGTAAAAAAAAAGAATTTTTAAAATTGATTCTCAACGAGACGCAGATGAAAAGTTCATAGACATTTTTAAAGGGTGCGAAATGGTGCATTATTTAATTATTACGATCAGAACTTAGGTAGTTTCATTTCAGTCATTTTTATTTTTTATGAGATAATAATATGTACCTACGAGCTTAAAGATGGAAAACGACAATTTTGATTTTTTTAAATAAAAAAACGAAAAAATGCAATAATGAAAAAACTTGAATTCGAAATAGAGTTAGATGGGATACGATACGCGAATTGACTTGGCCTAAATTAATTTTTTTTAATGAAATAAACCATTCGAGTTTTTTGTCGCGGCCCCGGCCAAAATAGAAATAATGCCTTCCTTCTGCAGGGGGACGAAAGTTGACTTCGAAACATGGTTTTCATACTTACACTGGGAACCTGTAGATCATTTAGTCCCTGATTTTACTCATTTTCTAGTTATATCTAAAACAAATCACAATAGTGGTGCAATTATGGCATAGATGGAGGGAGTGGTATTTTTTTAGGAGCATGGTCCAAGTTTTTATATGCTTTGAAATTTCGAAAGAGGTATGTGATTGAGTACTTAAGTATGTACAACTCCAGAAATACTTTTTCCATAGGCCACATCCCAACTAGTTACCGACGTATTTTAAAAGCTCATTTTGACAAATAGAAAATTGACCTACTAATAAATTTTTTCAAAACAATTTCTTTAAATCTCAAAAAGTGCTATACTTAGGTAAATGATTTTTTTAATCAGGCCATATTCTCAATAACGTTGTTGTTCGAAAGCCACGTTCGAGAGTCAAAAAAGTACTTTTCTATATTTTACAACTTTTTCAACCAAAAAATTTGTCTCCTTGCCAAAAAATTCCCCATCTGTGTCAAAATAGGACTCCTCTAAACAAAATTGTAGGTACGTAATTCAAATCGTACGATAAATAAAGTTTCTTAAGATAATAACATAGTCATTCGATTTTTTCCACCGATTTGTACAATTTTTGGACAATTTTAGGAAATCACAAAAACCTCGTAGGACCCTCAATTTTTTGTTTGAGCAGCCAAAATTGTTTTTGCAAGCTACCTCAGAGGTCTCCCATGCTTTGGTACATGAATGAGCGAAACCGGTGATATGAAGGTATCAGAAGTTTCCTTATTACATATAGGTAGCTATAGATACATATTGATCAAATGGTACCGTTGGTACTGTACATCAAGAGTACGAATGTAATCAATTTTTTGAAATTTTTTCAACACATTTGACCACAAAAAAAAAGACTTTGAAATTTTAAAAATAGGGCTCATCACACTCCTATATTTTTCTATGTGTTTCCCTCCTTCATGCTAATTTGCAGAATGTTTCGACGGTGAAAATACTTAACTACCTACCTAAATGATCGAAGAAGTGTTTTCTTGCTGTATTTTTTGCGTTCAGGGCAGTCCCTGCCGATAACGAAGTTTTTCATCAATAATTTGTTATCAGCGAATAGATGTTTGCCGGATAATATTTTTCTAGTAATTTTTTTCTTTAAAAAAAAACAGCTAAAAGATTTTCAAATAGAAGGGAGAGAGGGGTCAATACATTTCAAGTAAAATAAGGAACGACCTATAACTGAAACTATACCTGTTAGTGAAAAGCATCGCGTAAAGGTGAGTTTCAAAGAGACCAGCAAAATGAATTTGGAAATTTCCAGAAATCGTTTTCCCCAAATGACGTTAAAAATAATTGCTTATAAGCTGGAAAAATTGAATTTTAATTTTTCTTCAGTCAGTCAGTCTGAAAAATCAAATCTCTAAGGCTCTTTTACTTCTTTCTTTTTGTGCTTATTTATTTTCAACAGTGAATTGACAAAAATAATCTTCGATGAAACATGGAAAATGACAAGAAATATTTAGACCTACATTTATAATAGGTACGTGCCTATACCTATACGGTGCTTGCTCACATCAAGTATTTTTCTCTTCATTAGTATTATTATAGAAGATACGCGCGTGTATCAATATCAAAGGCCGTTTGTTTATCGAGAATTTAGCTTTTTCAAGGGTTTATTATAAAAACCAAATTTGTGAAATGATTGCACATGCGTAATTATATCGAATTGTATCCCGTACGGAAAAATACTATGGCGAACTATAGTATTTTCGCGAACTATAGTTAACTATAGTAACCATGAATTTTTTTTTCAATATTTTGGGCAATTTATTGGCTTACAATGCCTGAAAACACACAATTTATCAGTGCAATGATAAATTGTGTGTTTTCAGGAATTATAAGCCAATAAATTGTCCAAAATATTGAAAAAAAATTCATGGTTACTATAGTTAACTATAGTTCGCGAAAATACTATAGTTCGCCATAGTATTTTTCCGTACGGGATACGTGTAGTGTATAATTGTATACAGAGGCGTAAAATTGAATACGACTGTGTACGAGTAAATTTTAAAAACATTGTTCTTTCATGGTGGTAATCAATTAAACTACACAAAGTATTATGGAGAAGAAAAAAAAATCGTTATTTGTATTCCAGCTTTGGCCTTTTTGCAACACCCTTTTAGCTTGATTAGTAACAAACGCAAACTGGACACACTCGCTTAATAAATTTATACTTGTAACTCTTTTTTCATTTCGTTTTGTAATTATATGTACATCATGCAAATGGATCAGATTAAGTATGCTTAGGCCTAGTGAATTTTTGAATATTATGTTGATGAATTCATTTTATGTGCCTATATGTACATACCTTATTAGATACATATACGTAAAGAACAGTAATGTGAGTAGGTATTTTTGAGATATTCAGGATTATGAAAGTATCTCGTAAATCATAAGAATAAAAATCATTTAATATTATTTGTTTCCAAATGAGCATTTCTAATACTTACACTTCATTTTTTTCCGTATTTTGCATAAAATTAAAAATGCCATGCTTTTTTTTTTTAGCTGTTTTATTTTAGGCACCTTAAGCTTTTTATTGCTCTGTCCTCGTTTTTACAATTTTTGTTTTCTTTGTATAACGCAGCTCTATTTTAAAAATAATAATTGTTGGAGAAAGTCATCACCGAAGGTTTATCAAAGTGGAAAAAAACTCTTCGTCAATCATTTTGTACTGGTATTATTTTTTAAAATCTTGATTACTCTATCCTCTTAATGGTGACGTGGAAGATTTTCTTTAAATGAAGAATGTCTCGAGAGAAATGGAGAGATTTTTTTTACTTTATTTTTTTTTTTCAGTAGGTAGTTTTTCAAGATGTTTTATAGCCCTTGATGTGATATTACACGAAATGTAGATTCGATGAAAAAATTAATTTTATGTGATTGCAAGTTTTTATCTGTGTATTTTTCGTATAGGCTTAGTATGTATATATCTATTCAGATGTCCCTGTCGAAGGGTTTTCATTCGAGTTTGAATCACATTAGTGTCTCTGTCTATCAAAACTAGGTATCATATATTAGTCCCTAATCGAATTGATATCATTTGTATGTAATATCTAGCTTCCATAGATTTAGAATTATAGACAGTTTTGAATATACGTTAGGTTGTCTTTTCCCTCTTCGTCATGTTTTTGATCTAATAAAAAACTTCACCTACTCGATTGTGCTACATTAAGTCGTTTAATTTAGCAATTTGAATAAAAAATTTTGTTTGAATTTCTTAATGATTTGCTACAAAAAAAAAAAAAAAAAAAAATAGAAGCAAATATAAATCTTTTTACGTAATAAAAGGCAAACAATTTCTCTCTGGATTTAATTCTATTCCGTCAGAAGAGGCAAAGATCAAGGTTAACCGCAAGTCAAGTTTGACTTTGAAAAGAGGTTTGTTACCGCTTTCGTAAAAATTTTACGGTCGAATATGAATCAAGGTAGACGTATTTTTCTTTTTAAATGCTACCGTTTTCAACGAATTCCACAATTTTCTCGTAGAACGTTTCATTTCAAACAAACTGATTTAATATCTTTCATTTTGAAAAATTTAGGTAAGTGTAATCAAATAGACCGTACACAGAATATATTTTTTCGAAAAAGAATACCTAGCTATTTGAACAATTTCAAGAACTGAATGAACGTCGAGGTTTAAAACGAATACAAAAAACTTATTATTGGCAAAAAAAATCAAAAAATGTATTATTGTATTCCCCCCCCCCCCAAAAAAATGTTTTCAATATTTTCGCGTCGCGGAATTTTCTTACAAAATATTTCAGGTAAATATCCCCCACCATTATCATAACTCATTACTCAATAAACCCTGAATTCATTCAACTTCAACAAGTTCCAAACTTTCAATCAATTCGACAGCCAAATCAATCTAGTTGGAGTAAAACAATCGCATTATATTTCAAGTTGACTGTAAGAAGCAATTAAATAACTCACACTCGTGAAAACTTTCCATTCTTTGCCTCAAGCAATCAACATACCACGTGTCTTGTCGAAACCAGAATACCTCCGCGCACCCCTCTCAACGACTCATTACACCAAGATCTGAAAAAATTAGTTCAAATTGCAACGCACGTACTTTCAAAAAAATACGTACCAATTTTTTACCAGATAAAAATAAGTACAAATAAGCCAAAAGTTTTGAAATTCTGTTGACACGGGTTGCTTACAAACTATATACGTACAATATTCATGTACTACTGGTTCGAATAATTCACATTTGAAACTTGTAAAAGTAAACAGAATGAATCACATGGCTGAAAATGTATAGTATTCTCCAGGAACACTCGAGAAATATTCTAAATTATCAAGATTTTCAATACATACTTGAAACTTTCTCTTATATTAAACTACAAGATACATCAAAAACGCGTGTACAATACATAAAACTTGGAACTAAGAGTGGAAACTTGAACTAAAATCGTTTACGCTCTTGACAAATTTACCTTCTCCTGTTACGAAAGTGGGTAAAATACTGCGAGGAATCTTCAAAATGTTGAGGAAACAACAAGAGACAAACCGCAAGACGGCAAGAAACACCCTAGGGGGTAAATTTATTTGAAAATGATAGCGGAATTTTTTCCTTTCTTTTTTTTTTATTTTGAAAATTCCAATGTTTGAAATTCCTTTGAGTTAATTAATGATACTGATACGACCAAAAGTACTGCGTAACGAGATTAATACAAGAAGAAAAGCAACATTTTCCAGCACTAATGGAATTTGGATTAAGGTTCGGTATAACGTCGTTGAGAACAATAAATTTAAAAGTACTCTTGGTCGGTGCATTATTTTTGGAGTTTCCATACGTTGAAATGTTAAATTGCTATTTTCTTAATTGCGGAAGTTCTAAATGGACGACGAAAAAATTACCATTAAAAAAACTTTTTGACAAGTGCATTAAAATTTTCATACAGAAGCTAAGCATATCGAACCATACAGTATATACCTACCTACATTTGTAAGCAACAGCAACAGTGATGATGATGCAGATGATGATACGAATCGACTAGTAAAGTACCATTCATACTACTTGTACAATTTCTAATTGTATTAGACAAAAGCCGGGTCAAGGACGAGCTGGTACTTTGCACAGACATAAGCAAAAGATAATATCACAATAGGGAACAGACAAAAGGAATGGAAAAACAGGAGGAAAACTTCAGCAATTAAAAAGCAAAAAACAAAACTTTCGCGAAAATTAAAAAAATGCGCGGAATTTACTATTTTAACCGACATTATGCTGACCTCACTGCCATGCTTCCTGAGTCAATAAAGAATTCGAAACTTTCGCAACGAATTGTAAATTTAATGCACCGCTATGATCGATATTTTGCAAACTAACAGACCAACAGCACAGCTTCATCAAACGAATTTCATTTCGAAAGAATTGGCTGGATTTTGTCAGTTTTATACGGTGACATGACAAATTTCAATGGAAATTATACACTTGTCATCGACATTGTAAATGTGTTCATTATATTTATGCATATTTGCGTACCTACCCAATTTTTACAACTAAATAGGTAGGTATTGTAGCTGGATAAATAAATGCGGGCACGTATTCGGCATTTTTATTTCCATATAAATCAGATAAACAAAATGGCAAAAGAAACTTGCGAACGAATTCCGCATTTTTTTTTTCAAGCAGCGAGATTTCCGTAGGCCTCTTTGTAAAGATAAATTCAGATACTCGTATTTTCAAACAAATGTTCGCAAGACACTACTGCAAAATAAGCTGTAATTTCCGTCGAGATTGAGGGTAATATCAAAAATGGTCAACATTTGGTTCTAATTATACAGTACGCGGGTTACAACATAAGAAACAATAGATTCGCATTATCTAGGACGTCACGGAATACTTAATTAATTTATACGAACAGCGCCTTTACTTATCTTCATTTATTATTTATGAAATGCAATACCAAAATCTTCACACAACGTAATAAACCGTTAATTAAAATGGACAATCAATATCTTACTCCATGAAAAGGTACATTACCTAATACGAAATCCTCATTATTGCCATCCACAAGCACATCTACAGGGTGTTCCAGAATAACCTTTCACATTTTGGTAACCACTGATCTGTGTTCAAGTGGAGCTAGGGGAATGGTAAAGGCGGTTCTAGGTAGCCAAAGCATGCCGAATTATGTTTCAATAGTTATTTTTTGCCCTGGAGAAGTAGATGGCTGTACAGTGTGCTTTTACTGTGAAGGCCTTTTTTAAAAATAAAGGTTCCTGTAACTCTTTACTCCTTATTCATCAGTAACGAAGCTCATTTTTATCTAAATGGTGAAGTGAATAATTGGAATGTGCGCTTCTAGTGTACAAAGAATCAGTTGATAATACTTGAGAAACATCTAAACCTCCGCCAAGTTGACTGTTTGGTTGGGCGTGGCTAAATTCGGTATAGTGGGACCATGTGTGTTTAATGAAACAGTAACAGTGAGGGGTAAGGCAAAATGTTAAACGAGTTTCTTGTTCCGAACTAAAAGACAGACGCGACGTAATAGAGTTACTTACTTCCTTCCAACATGTTGGAACTACCAGGGATGTACACATATGTTTAGCGCGTGAGCACTTCAGTCATCAAATAATTTTGTTATGGTCGACGTGTTGAACCAGAAATTTAATGGCCACCTTGATCCCCTGACTTTTCAGCCTGCGATTTTTTTTATGGAGTTATTCCAAGTCAAAAGTGTATCGAGATAAATCTAGGACTCTGAAACAGCTTCTAGGTTCATGAGTCGCAACTGATTGGAAGAGAAGTGTTCAATAATTTGAAAAAATGTTCGGTTGAATGTGTCAAAAATGAAGGAAAATATCTCGATGGAAAAATTTTTAAAACTTCATTTTTAATGAAAACTCAAATATACGGTCTAAAAACGGCATATTTCTACTTCATTTTGGTTGTAAAAGAATTTTTGTAAACATTTTTCTCTCAGAGTAATAAAAAAAACAAATGTGAAAGGTTATTCTGGAACACCCTGTACTATATATACCTTTACCTACCCAATTGTGTAGCTATTATAGAAAAGTTCACAGGTCGTAAAGTCATTCAGTTCGCACATTTTGTCGTCTTTCCAAAAAATATGTCTCAAAAATTACCAAGGGCCCTACACATCTGGTTTACTCCTTGGCTTTTTTATGACCTCGTTCTCACCTACACTTTGGCGAATTTCACGCGTATAACTCCGATATATACCGGGGTAATTTCATAGGTGAGCACAACGGACGTATCAATAGACATAGCAACATTCATTTGAAATTTAAAATAGAATACACGTATTCTAAGATGCAGATAAAGCACACCGTGAAGTACCAACGAAACTCACGAATACATAAACACCGATCCCTTTATGGTAGTTTTGGGCTTTCCTATCAGAAATTCAATTTTACAATGACAAAATATGTACCCAAAAACAAACACAAACGTCGTGGCACGCGTTAAAGGGAGATGAAATATGTATCGTATTTCAAATACGCCTAATATTGCAAGATACGTACTACTTTGTTCTTTCATATTGCCATCGCATCGCCGTATTTTCCACAACCGAACGGTCAGATACAGAAAAAAATAAATCGCTATTTACTCGAGACGTTTTTTCGCTTCGGTATTGCTTTTCACAAAATGTAAACCGATATCCCAACTGTATACCTTATACCTATCGAAATTTTCAACTTTTGATTCGTCTTCATAGCGCAGATTCTATTCTATGTTCTCTTCAGTCACAATAAATACCTATCATAGGATTGAAATACGATAGAGTCGATTTCCCATGCTGGAAAATTCTTCCTGTCTTTTGAAAAAAAGAAAAAAAAGAGAAGAATAAGTAAATGGAACTACTTAAATTATCATTACAGATTTTGCACTATAATTCAGACACAATTTTCCTCGAGTTTCCAGATTTTTTAAGATCAATTTTTTTCTGATTTTTCAAATCATTTAATATAAGTACTCTTAGGTATATGAAATACTTAGGTAGGTGAAGCTGAGACACAGATAGCAAGATTAAAACTTTTTTTTTTCAATCACCTCCTTAATCCTACATACACACTTAAAAAAAACATTACTGGGTGGTCTGTTAATTTTTCATCCTTATACAAAATTCAAGAACCTTCTTCACTTTTTTTTCGGAAATAGGGAACCAATTTTTCGTATTTCCTTCAACATTTCGGTTTTATGCATATCTAACGTAGACAAAGATTACGGTACCTAATTCATTATTTTTTGATTTTTTATGAGAATGAAAATGATGGAAACGATTTTTGAGACATGAACGCACCAAAAAATTATACTTACTTATACTCGTTAAGATGCAGAACACTCATGAAGAGAAAGAAAGATTATAATTATGTATCAACGTGGTTGAAAATTACTGGGATATTTGAATTTTTTTTGGAACCTAAATGCGCCAATTAACAAAATTTTTGCGATGTGAATGAGCCAAAACTACTGGTATTATAAATAAAATTCATGATAAAAAAATAAACGCTCATATTACATACATACGTCTATTGTCACATTAATGAGCAAAATAACTGCGTATGCGGTCAGTATGATCAATAACATTTGAGATAGACAGATAGGGCTTTTATCATCGAAAAAATTTGTACCTAATTATTTATTCACATGCGATTTTTTTCAATTACAACGAAGCTTTTTCTAGTGATATTTTTCGAAAGAAGTTCTTTTTTAATAAATTTTGATACAAATGAACAACTAAATAATCCAGGGACTGGATACAAGTATTTTCTACACTAGAAAAACCTTTTCTCTTCATCATCTTCTCCGCCCTCGCCTCCACCACCACCACTTCAAAAAATTATCCCGGACGACAGACAATTTTTTGATCAAACAAAAGTAGGTACAAACATCGACTACCAAGGCAAATTTTAGTCACTAAATTTCATTTTTCAATTGTTAGTAAACTTTGGAAAATTCAAATTTGCCTAAATTTTTATGCTGATTTTGAGCTCTTTCAGAGCCTCCGGCTGATTTTTACATTCTCCTTCATTGAAGAAGTGCTGAATTTCATTTTTGGTTCTTTTTACGACAATTTTTTCGAAACTAGACAATCTAAAAACCATAAGTACTGGAGGAAGCTTCAAAAAGATTTAAAAGTAGCACTATACCGATCGATTCGAGAGATCAAAAATACGACACGAAGAAGACATCGATTTTATCAAATTATGTTTTTTTTTCACAAAAAATATCTCATTTAAATTTTCAAAAATTATCCTTTGAAAATCAAAAAATAAATTTATAGAAGCCCACAAACTTTTTTTTTTGCAATTCTTTGTATTTTTTGGGCGAAAAAATCTTTAAAACGATACCATTATCATCGATTTCTCCCAAAATTTTGCTGTTGTTCAATTTTACTGCTCAAGGCGGCACCTAGTCGTAGTCTCGTGGCTTATTCAGAAACCATTTCGAATTTTAATTTAATGAAATCATTGATAGAAAAGAACAATCTTTGAACAGATCACAATAAATAAATATTTTGATCTCATTAGAATATGAAAAAATGAGTAAAGTATCTAACATTATACGTATCTACCTTCACGCTTCATTTTGAAAAAATAAATACAAAATCACATTACACATCTCTCTCGTGAGCAAAGCTGAATGAAAAGACTCACTTTAGTAAAATATTATCAACAACTCGAAAATAGTTCAATTTTAAAAGAAAATAAAACGAGAATTTATTAATCTCTTATGAGATTACATGAAATACGTTTCGCTCTAATACACTGATTGCGATTCTTTTTCAAAATGGTGTTTATTTCAGAAATTCCAACTCTTTTTCAATCCATAAATTAAATTTACTCGATAAAGAAGTGGTTTACATATAATAGATGAAATAAATTTCATTTCAAACTTTGAAAGATTCTTTCAAACAGATAATTTCAGCTCGACGATGTAAAAAAAAAAATGAAGGCTGAACGATCAAAGAAATACAAAGTTACAGACGTATTCAAATTTCCATACAGAGAAACAGGAAAAAAAATGTATGTACCTACCTAACTGTGTAGAAGTGCTTCGGTACACATACCAACATTAGAAAATTTCCTTTCTACTCGAGTCTATATATATGCGCAGCATTTGACGAAAAATTCGAAAGCACTATGACAAAGATAGTCTTCTATAGATTGCAATATGTACACGCCAATTTATCCCGCAATGTTAAATTTTTGAGGAAAAAATGTATTTGTATACGTTTGTCCGGAATTCACATAAAAGATTAAATTGGCGTTCAAAATACAAAAGAAACCTTTCTTCTCTTTTTGTATATCGATATTTGAACAAAATTAATATTATTTTGCCAAATAACAAGCTCTTTAGAATTTGTTTCAATTAACCTCTTATTTTCCACTCGACTTATTCTTATTTTGAAGAGGCTGGGAAAACGAAACTTAACAAAGAGTAGGTAGGTATACCTACAGGGTGGCCAGAAATATCGGGTACCCCTAAAAAAGTTTTCTAACTAAATACTTTGGTTGGTCACAGTGAATGATAATAATGATAACACATGATTGGTTGTTGGACTGGAGAGATAACATTCCACCAATCATATGCATCTATTTCACGTTGCCAACCTATATTTTTAATGAAAAACTTTCTTAGGGGTACCCGATATTTCTGGCCACCCTGTACCTACAAATACATAACTATACCTACTTAAATGTCTTTTTAAAAAACCCACAAATTTAATGCACAGTACTTTTTTTTTTTTCAAATTTGCGCATGAAAGCAATACAAGGAAAGAAAATGAGAAAAACTGAATGTTTCTTCGAATTCTCAAATAATGCATGTTATTCTTTTCTTTTGGAGTGATATAGGTAGTATCTCGTCGGATAACAGTCTAGATGCGCTTTTTCCCCACTTTTTATCAATGTTCAAGGTTGAATAGGACGATGGAGGGGGGATCCAGAAAGAATCACCACTCAGGACTAACATAAAAGGATTTCTACGTAATTTGAAAATGAGAAAATAAAAAATAGTTTTTTTTGATTTTTGATAGAAGCTTTTGTTAAAAAATTTTGTTCTCGTTTCGCTTGAACTGTATTCCTCTAATTTTATACAATTCGAACGTAGAACACGGAGTGGCTGAACTCTAGCGGTGAAATCGAAAAGGCATGAAAAGGTGAACAACAAACCTCCGATACGTGATAATAATTTTATTATCACTGATAACTACTGATGAATGTTAAAAAATAAAGTAAATCTATAATCGGAACCATTTATTTCTGAATGAAACAATGTTGTGATTGGTTGTCGACGTTTGTTGTTCACCTTTTCGTTACCTACTCAACAATATGCACACTAGCGCTCCATACCTATTCTACGTCCCAATAGTCGTCTATAAAATGAAGTACATTTTTTTTAAATTTTTTATACCTGAAAATTTTAATTTATAACTTATGGCTTTACTTATCAAACCACGGAGGAAATCCGAATTCTTTTTCAAAAGTTGGAAATTCACTGAAAGTCTCATCCTGATTATTAATTTCTTTTCGTTTAATATTTTTAAACGATTTTTTCTCGTTTATTTGGCCAATTCATTTTGGGACTAACATTGCGTTTGAACAGTTCACATTTTCAAAGAAAAAAAAAATTCAAATCAGTTGACAATTTTTCATCAAGAATTAAACGATTTTTTTTATTTTACTAAATTTGTCTATATTTTAGTCTTTTTGATCTTTTTCTCTCGTACAATTTACATGTCGGTTTTTCCTTTCTCACTCATCACCGAGGGGGATGGAGTCTTATTAATTTTATTCTCTTTTTCAATGTAGGTATTTAGGAATTGAAAGAAACTGAATATAAAGTTTTCACTTTGAGGGAGAAAGAGTTGCCAAGTTTTACATTTTGCAGCAAGGAAAAAATGTTTATTTGAACGAAACGTCTTTGAATTTGTATTTGTTCTTATTTCTTTGGCGTTTAATTTCTTTCATTTCTATTTAACATCTTTTCTCACTGTTTTCTTTTTTGTTTGAGATTTTTTCAATCGTAACACTGCATTTCCTTTTCAAACTGTCATTTGAACTTACACAACAACTCGAGATACACATTCTGAACGATTATGTTAGGTACAAGTATCTTTGAAAACTGATAAATAATTTAAATCGGACGAGATCTTTGAAAACGAGCCATTGAAATAAGTTTCGAGGACGGACCTCGACGTTGAATATATTGAAAAACAAACCGTGTTTTAAAAAATGAAAGAAAAGCGAGATGTTTATCATTTTAAATTTTAATGTCAATTCGCACACAATTTAAAAAGAATTTTAACTTTGAAATTTGAATAAAAATATGCATCGCGAACGTAATTTAAAAATCATGCTACGCTTTGAATATAACACGTTGTTTTCTATAGACAAATTAAATCAACTTAAAAGAACGCATAAAACTTGGCTGTCAAAAAATTTTCGCCGAAAGAAATAAGTGGAAAATGAATTTTTCATGCAATATAAATAAATCATAATTTTTCTAAGCGACACCTTACATCAAAAATAAATTACTCCATGAATTTCTTACGTATACTTTGCTGCATGTTACGACATTATGGTGATTCGCTGAAAGCAGCAAGTTTTTTTTGTGTATCTACCTACCTATAGGTATAGAAAACACCACGTCGCGTCGAATAGAACATAATATGTATTTCGATAAAGATGTATTAATTTTTCATTTCGAATATTCCATTTTGCGTATAATTTCTCATCGAACTAAATGAAATGTTTAATCTGTTCCAGGGTGATGATATAATAGCGAAGATGAATCTCATAATATTTTGGCTGTTTGGCTTGGCTTCCTCGGTATTCAGCTTAGACTCATGTAGCAAGTAAGTTTCGATTTTGTTAACGTTTAACTTAGCTAACAATTGTACCGTAGCGACTGATACTCTATGATACTTAAAAACATCCAGTCGTATCTCAGTAAGAAACTTTATAAACGTTGGAAATTTAAAAGTAAAACTGAGCTAAGAACTTCTGCTCGTCAAAAGAAGTCTCTGATTTTAGCAAGTTCGTAGTAGTACGAATTCGCAAACAGCATAAAATACGTATATACCTTACCCTATGTAGTGCCACAAACTGATGAAATCTTGTTAGCGAACGTCGAATTTACACAATTCAAGATACGTAAGCTCAACTTTCGCAAAGAAATTACCTCGTGGCTCGTACACCTGGAGAATTTCCAAATGTCCGACCGACGACGTACTCTCGTAGCTACAATGAGCGCAATTAAAAGGCCAAAAGCCACTTGATAAAAGTACGCAGTATAAGATTTCGCATACGCGTTGTTTTTATTCGCCTGCACGCAGTGCACAGGCAAGCCTTTTGCGGTAATTAATATAAAAAGTAGGTATGTACCTAATGCTCGATTCCAATTACGCGAAAAGTACACGCGCATTTGACGAAAATCGTTGTTAAGTACAACAAAACGTCAGCTGTATTCTAATTAGAAGTCGTAATGGTACAGAGTTAATTTCGTTTCGACTTCCGAGAGACTTGTACACTTCTTACGCAACTTTGGCCTTTTTCAGGGTTAGTACAAAACTCGCTTCTAGCTTTTTCCGACACCCTTTTAACCGCAATGAAAACGTATAAAAGCAGCCGGAGATAACGGGTTGTTAAAATTTACCTACCTTATGATTACATTCGTCCGCGAGGTATTATGCAAATTACGGAAATGCGCTACATAATTCCTAATTTTACTACGAATGCTACATTTACGTTACATTTATGCTACATTTATTCCTTTTGTGTTTATTTCCACTGCGTTGAGATAATCTGGTAAATGGTGAAAAAAAAAGAGATTAAAACTTCCATTTTGTTCAGTTCTTGGCCGGCGAATCACCGAACCGACCGTTTACTTGTGTTAATAGGCTTCACCGGTCAGAGAAAAACCTTTCTATTTGTTTTACTTCGAATCGATGAATTTTTTGCGCCTCGCCAAATTGCCAAACATTGTAGCCAAGCACAGCGTATTTTTCTTTTCTACATTAAATACCTATCTAATTTCCAGATAATGTCTGGTAATCTACGGTCGAAAAAAAGAAAAAAACAACAAAGACAAAGCAGATAATACCGAAACCGAAACTGGTAGACAGATCGGTATATAGTCAGTACGTAAAAATATATTACCACGAGAAATCAACCGAAAACCATAAAATCCTATTTTCAGTTAACGCGTAAGCCTCAATAACTATAAATTAAGACGATTTGTAATTTGAAAAATTTATGACGAGTAAAATTAAGGCTCAAGCGTAATTGGGATTTATAAAAAAAAAAATCATTTTCAACTCTGACTTTTTTAAAAATCTGCTTGCCTTTCAATACGAGTAATACCTACCTGAAAAAAAAACTAATTATCTTAAGAAATGAAGGAAAAAGTCTGAAATAATTTTTCAAAAAAAGTACCTGAAAAATTGTTATTCTTCATTCTTTCTAAAAATCAATTTTATGCGATAAAAAAAGTAAATTTTCAACTTTCATTTTTGTATTTTTGGCAAGTTTTTGAAAATTTGAAAAATTAAAAAACGTGCTTTAAGGGCGATTTTCAAGCTTTTTCGTAAAATACACATATAAGTGAACCCATGTAAATAATTCCATTCAATTCAACTCCCACACATCATCAGATAGTAGTTTTGGGCAATTTTGGAGCTTCTAAAAATTTAAATTTGCATTGGAAGAACCGAAAATGAACTTAAACATCTAGGTATGGTATAACCTTGGTCAGTGCTCATTGAGCATTTTCTCAACCGTTCTAGGTAATTACCGTAACATTACAGAAATGAGAGCTCAAAAATAAATGTTTGTCCAATTTATGAATTCCAGAAAAAATTGTTTAAAAATTAAATTTTCTAAGAATATAAATGTAACAACAATGATCGAGTGGGTGCCAAATAAGTGTTGAGAAGAATCAAGTGCTATAGTTCATGTAGAATGCATGAGTACAACAATTAATGAAAATATATCATCATTAAAAAAAGTATACTTACATGGTTTTTCTGACTACAATAAAATGACACGAAGTTTCATTTTCCTGTTAAGATTAAGGTCAATACCCGAATACACCTCTTTCAGTATTTCAACTCTATTTTTCTGTTTTCAACATAATTCATTCGAAAATCGAAATATTGGTAGATAACATTTTCATTGGCAAATAAGTAAAGTCGTATCTGAAATGTAATTCTCTGACTTGCCTAATGTGCCAAAAAAGATATTACCGGGTTCCGTTTAAAGGGCTGCATAACAGATACATTCAGCATGGAAAAACTTGCGTTATTTTCTTTCTCACGATAGATAAGAAAATTCAACCATAAAGAAGGATCAAGGAGAACTTTCTCGATATTCAGTTTTGCAGTGGTAAAGGTTTTAATACAATAAGAGCACCTTGAAACAGATACCTACAACTTGGCTACCTAGTAATAGTAGGTAATTCTCTTTTTATTTTCAAATAAATGCGATTTATCCAGAATAATTTTGTAGGAAAAACGCAGAAAAAATGAAAGAAAAAAGATAAATAGAACTGAAAATAATGATGTACGTATAGTACCTTCGCAATAAGAAATTTCAAACCTTTTTTCATGATATGAACTACTAGTTGACAAATGAAATACCTACCTACAAATATGCGTGATAAAAAACGCGTGAAATACCTAAACTCCGACCATCGCAAAATGACCCAAATCCATTTGTGATAAAAATTACGACACCGAAAGAAAAAAACAATCAAGTCTCATTGTGATCATAACAATTGAAATTTTTTAATTTTCGTATTTTTCGGACAATTTTAGCGAGAAAAAAATGATGCATTAATGTCATAAAGATGAATGAAAGAAGCGGTTGTTTACATCAGGGGTTTAAATGAAGGCAAGTTACACAAAACAGGACCTCTATTTAGAAACGAACCCGTAACACGAGTCCCCTTGAAATAACAAAAGGTCTAGTGATACCATCGCTTAGATTTAAAAGCTGGCTTTCCCGCTCAAAAGAAAAGCTTTCAAAATGACACGTAATTTTGCGGCCGGATTACAAAATACGAAAATAGAGATGTCCATGGCAGCCAGTAAGATACAGTAAATTTGTACTAAATATCAAGTAAATACTCTTCAACTGAAAAAAAATTTGTTATTTCATCTTTTGTAGTGTTAAGTTTTCTATTAGCGTTGATATGCACTTAAAAATTAAAAATATACATACTATGTCTAGGTAAATTTCTAGATGAACATTTTTTTTTGATCATCTTTATGTACATATACGCATATTATTAGGGTAGTTCTCGTTTCTGGCACAAGAAAACATTTTCAACACTAGGTACATATACTCGTACCTAATATATACTTTTCATTTTGTTAGCACAACGACTAATGCATTCATCTAGTTTTACTTCATCTCCCATTCACATTGTTTTTGAATCAAAAAAGTAAAAAGAAGCTTCCTGTATTTGAAAATACATTTCCATCCTCGTTTTCTTTCTATTCAAATTTGAAGCGATATTCAAGTCAACCCAAGATCACTCAATTTCGACCAGAATTTTTTTTCGTCAGTGAGATTTTTTAAAAACTAATGTAAAATGTATGACGTCACTTCGAAACATTACACCTTAAAAGACCTACCTAATTTTTAAATAATAACAAAGAAAACTATAAAACAGAAACATAAACTCTCTCCCTCCCACACGGAGATTTCAATGTAATGAAGATTAGCGCAACGATCCTTATTTTTATTATAATTCGTTGTGGGATTCAAATTGACGTCTAAACATTTCTTCTCTTTTATTTTTTTTTATGAATAATGTATTAACGGCTACAGAAGACGACTTCCTTTGCAAAGCAAAAATAATTCTTATCTTCCTATTTTTTATTTAAATGAAGGAAAATGGCTGAGGTTCAGTTGTAATATTGCACTCTACAAAGTGCCGCCTTATAAACGCCCTAAAGGATATCTTTTTCAAAGGCGCGCAAATATAAAATGCTTCTTCATCCAGAGGCTGTTCGAGCTTGCTACGCGAATTTTGCTTTTTCGGATGACCTCTTTTGGAATGGCTTGCGTTGTTAATTTCACGCCGTGTTTCACCTTTTCTTGTTTTACTCATCCGAACCTTATTATACACAAGGAGTATCGGGTTGATAATACGTAATTTAATGTATAGGCTGAAAATGTCAAGAGTTACAGCTCACCTGTCAACAAGCTCCATGTGCTATACTCGAGATAAAGTATGCAAATATCGCAGGTAGATGTAAGGAGAAAAAAAAACACGAAAACAAAAACACGACCATTCTGCTTGTAGATACACCAAGTAGGTAAAATCGAATGTAAAGGTATAAGATGAAGAAAGATAAGGTATTTTTGTTGAAATTCAACTTTGCTTTTCAGCAAATAAGCTTATAGAAGTATACAGGGAATCTGGATAAGTAATTGTTCGCTCTCTATGGTAAAGCGAAAAAAAATTCAGAGATTTAACCCTTCGAGACTGAGAAAAAAAGCTTTCGAGGATATATGACATTTTATTAGTAAGCGAAAAAAGCTCGTGACATAATACGGATGGATAATCTTCCATAAATACATAGAAGAAAAAAAATTGTAATTATGGGTAACGAGAAAGAGTATGCATAGCAGAGTGGGATGGTCGTTCTGCTCTATTTCGTTATGCTCCCTCGAAGAGTTAAAATTTTCAAGCAAATAAGAAAAAAACTTGAACATTTTCCTTGAAGAAGAGAAGGGAATACAAATTGCATTACCCTTCTTCCCCTCATTCGCTCTAAAAAAGAAAACTGGAAGCATTTTTTTTTTACAATGTTCAGCCTTTTTTTTGGAAAAAATAAGAAATACGATTTCTCTTAGTTTCATATTTTGGAATCTTTTGAATTTGAATGCAGAGAAAAATAATTTTTCAAACACATTATGATGTAACTTAGGATAGTGAGTACAAGTATTTCAATTCGTTGAAATCATAAGAGATCATTTTATACTTCTTCAGTTGTACAATACACCACTAGGCAAAATTTCAAGCGTTGAACCTCATTTTTCTACTTTAGACGAAGGGTTAATTTTCATTTATCTAATAATTTTTTCTACCAAAATACTCTTTTCTCGACTTCTCGAATCGGTTGGTGAGGTTTCAAGTCGTTCTGAAGCTTAACTGAGGATTTTCAAGAATCGGAGGTTTCCGAGCCAACAAAAAAAATTTTGGCCAGGAAAGATTATTATAGAAAATACACCCAATGCAAAATATCGATAGATCAAATTTTTGAAGCAGCCAGTAAAATAAGAAAAAAAATCAGAGAGAGTGAAAAGTTGTAATTGAGAAAAATGAACAGGAAAAAGATTCGTTGAACATACTCGCATGAAAAGTATGGTGAAAAGTTCGAACAAGATGACAAGAAATAAACGGCAGGTTACAATTTGAAAAAAAAAACTCAAAATTGCAAAACAGCACGCATCTGTGGAGCATATCACGATTAAGTACAAACTTCGAATGAAGCAATGTGGTAGCAGGTACATGACTCTGAAAGTACAATACGTAAACCTGTACGTTCCAAGTTACTGGAAATTTCACCATTTTCAACGGCAACCTGTAATTATCATGACATCGAGGTTTTTCTTCTCGAGCAGCGAGTTATTCTTTTTGGTACAACGACAAATAACTTTTTTAATAGCCTTAGGATGAAATTCTTTTCGGCACTAATTAACATTCGACGCATTAGATAAACAAAACGAAGAGATTTCACCCTTTATGCGGTATTTCCCAAATAACATATTTCGTATGGGTAAATTAACATAAATGATTTCTTTTTCTCGTCGAGAACGGGTTGTCCAAGCAATAAGCATCGCTGCAATACGTATACAGAAGTACCCAACAACCCTATACGTACGTACAGATATATCATGTAGGTAACAGCATTGTGTGTAGTAGTAGTTGAATTGTCTTCCATACGAGAGTAATTTGTCTTATTTTGCCGGCGCGTTGCGAGCATATTTCATCGTAATGGATATTAATAATTTGAAAAGTTTCGCTACGTATGAGAGTTATAAACGTCTATAGCATGTGTAACTTGGGTAAAAAACCCAAAACAGTATTTTGCTGTCGTAAATGAATTCAAAATTCGAATCGTATTCTGGGTTCGAAATTTTTTCCACGAGAAAATTTTCGTCAGATGTAGGTACATTCCTATCCATACGTATGATAAATAATTTTAGCTGCAAAATACAAAATGCAATATCAATTAGCGAGTATAAAATAATATGTACCTAGACCTACCTATCCGACTATCCGTTAGTTGAATTTTAAAACGATGCATACGCATAGGCTTGTGCACCCATATCTACCTCGTATTTATGTATTATTAAAATGGTTGAATTTATAGTAGGTACCTAGCCAAAAATCACCTACGGAAAATTATTTTAGCGAACTTCAATTTTCAATTATTACTTAATACAAGTAAAAGTGCCGAATGCAGACCTTTTCCATGCCTACACTACCATTCAATGTATAAAAGTAAATTTTACATAATGCATTACGCGCTACCAGAAAGTTCAAGCCTTTGAGTTACCTTCATGTTTTCATTAGAAAGGGAGATGTCTAGCCATTTGCGTAAACTTTGCGCGAGTTAATTACAAACTTCAAGCAAAGTTACAGACATTTACTTTGCATATTTGTAATTATGTGAAACTTTACCTTATCTTAATTTAATACCGTTTTAATGCGTTCACAAGTTAAAACATAAGACTAAGCGTACAAAAGAAATTTATATGTTAGTTTTACAATTTTCGGTTTATTAGAAATACACAGAAGATGTACTAGGGTAGATGTACTGCTCGCCAACGAATACAAACAACAACGAAATTTTTATCTTAACCGTCTGACTTCATATTTTCGCGAAATTAAGCCGTACATGCGTCTTAAATGTAACAAGATAATTCAAAAATATGATGTTGTGTCGGTTTTAGTTGGTACAAAATAAAAGAATTAGGGTAAATGTGCCTAAGTTTGCGCACCTAATTTTCAAACAGCCACTACTTTTTATGAAAAGCAGCTAGAATATTGAAATTTGTACAGAAGGTTCCTCAAACATTTGGCTATGATTTGCCCCCAAATAAAATTTTTAATCGATTTAGTTTTTGATATTTTGACCAAAAACCAAAAAAAGTCAAATGCGCAAACTTAGGCAAATACCTTCCTAAGATTGCGCATTCACCTTCTCAAGATTGTGCACCAGTGAAAAACATAGAAATTCGTCAATATTGTTTAATTAATGATGAAAGCAAACAAAATGTCTCACACGAACGTGCATTTGAAACTTCTGAGTGAACCACACTGGAAATGCGCTCATATCTAGTATTTCCAGCATTACTCCCATTTCTTCATAGCTTTTGACAAGGAGTAAACTCGATATACGTAAATAAGGTGTCATTTCATTCAAATGAATTGAATTCTTAATGAAAATTTCGAAAAGTATCATTATTAGTCTAGAAAAGTCGCAAAAAATAAAAATCGCAATCTTAGGCACAGAGGTGCTTTTTAAAAAATTGAAAAATTGAAACCTAATTAAAGCATAAAACACTTGAAATATGTGCTTGTTATAATCCCCAGACAATGACGAATCTAAAAATAGCTTATTTAGATTTCTACTGACATTTCCATAAAAATTGTCGCGTGCCGATTTTCTTGGAAAAGTTATAAAAAAATTTGGAAAAAAAGTTTTTCGCTTGTCAGTTGGCAGCACTTGGTGCTACCATCACCAAAAATCGTCAAGTATGGTCATTTTGATTTTTCTTTCAAGCAAAGGCGGTATCTTTTGTTGTAACTCTCACTGGTTCTGAGAAATCGTTACTGCGCAATCTTAGGAAGCGCGCAAACTTAGGCACATTTACCCTAACCGTCGCGCGTCGTGCAATTTGAATAGAAACCAAAATTTCAACTCGAGACTCAATTTTTTATAATGTATTATGTATAGGTATACAATGAGACATTCGTGGCGTTTCGTTTAAAAAAAAGTTGGAAATGAAATTAGGAGACTTGAGTGCTCGAGTATTAACCATGAAGTGCTATACATTTCATTTTAAGATCGAATTTTTGGTCACAACTTGACGAGGCATTTACAAAAAAATACCTTTAAAAATGATTGGGTGTGAATGATGATGGCATAATTGAAATTTATAGATAAAAACGTGTTCCAGCCCGGATTCGTATGGGAATTACTCAAATTGAACTAATTTCATTGACAAAATTGCTCAAGTATCTTCAAAATCGAAGGAGCTGGAAGTCAAAAAAAATCACATTTGGAAAATTACCTACTAATAAAAAAAAAAAATTTCCATTCAAAATTTTCTCACTCTTCAACGTATTTATTTTTGCAACCTACTTTTCAAAATTCGAAGCTCTTTCAATTTGAAAATTGAGCAAGCATTAAGTAATTTATTTGATCAAATTTTGCTTATTTTTTCGAGCACTGACCACCTTTATTTTTGAATAGCGTTTGCACCTTGACATAGGGCAGATTGATTGGCCCCACTGCCGAAGGTGGTGCTTATTTTACTGACCCCTTATATTGAAAATATTGGGAACTTGTGTAAATTATTAAGAAAAGTAGAAATCTTGCATTCTTCTGTACTTTACGTACATGACGTCAGATCGTTGTCCGAACCCCCTATATCAAGGAGTTCGCAACAAGGACGACAGAATGACAGATTTATGATGTCTTTAGTTAGCAACGTATGTGGCGGCATTCCACCCCCTGTGACAGGTCAATTAATCAATGATCTCGCGGCTCGCATCGTGATGACATTTATGATCGTAGATAGGGTTTAAAATAATTATTTATGAGCTTTGTACTTGTACATAGCAATTTTCACGAATTACGCATATGCCACCACCCCTTTAGGGGATGGATCTCGCTGCCATGTACTCTTTATATTAACGATTTCTTCGCAGAAATCTTTAGTGTTAATATTTATTTAGGAATAGTGCAACGTCGTGCTTTTCGCGTGCATCTCTAAAGTAGTATCTCATTCACAGCAATGTAAAAATTGCATCTTCGCGATTGTCTATCACACTTGGTTTCGGCAAATGTGCACTCGTTGATTCCTTGTCGCCTGTTAATATAATAGATCGTGAATGTCTCCCCAAAGGGGAGATTATCGATCAAGCTATGGTTGTTTGTACCCTCTTCTAGCGAGGTAATCTAATTCGTTTTAATATATTTAATCGATCTTATCGTGATCGGAAATAGTGTCTATTTTAGTAGTTCGTTATGTTCCGCAGCATATTCGGATTATGCAAAGTGCTACGTGCGGTCTCGTCTAGTTAAGTTCCATCGATGCCTTTATTATTGGGTAAGGCCACCAATAGAGATGGAAAAAAGCGTATAGTGTTCTGTAAGTAGTAATATGTGTATACTATTTAATTATAAGTGTTTTTTGAGTCGTTGTACGTCTGACTAAAATGTCTAGTGCAACGACCTTAATTAGATGAATACCTCGTTATTTTATTAGGAGCCTTATAGGTATATATTTTTCACGTACTATACCACCTGCGAGTGGCATGGACGAAGTTATAATTCTCGTAAAAATTAGGTATCTCTCTGCAGACTTTCTCACTAAAGGTAGAGTTAAGTTATTTACGTCTCCAAATATCATTCATTCAAATACTATGTGAAAACATAATTGTACACGATGTATGTTTATGACGATTTGTAAATAGTGTAAATATATAGTATAAGTAAAACAGCGTTTTTATTTATGACTATAAACATTGAATGTGTATGGTTGAAATGATAGGTTACAGCCTTCTGAGCTAGCTGGCAATAGGCAATTATTCCCCACGTAAGGAATAATTCCAAACCTCACTGAGTATGAAATCAAACATTTCCTTCTCTCCTTTAAGTAATCTATCCATTTCCGACTATATCAACCTTTCTTTTTTAAAAAGTGAATTTTTAACATTTCTAAAATTTGAAATATTCACATGACTTAGGTATGTCGTTGGATGAAAAAATCTGAAATTGAGTTCACGGCATATTTTCGACCTGCTGAGTGGACTAGAAATAATTTCAAGCCATTTCGAAGCCTCTGATAACTGTTTGGAAATCTCAGTCTTCGAAAAAAAAAGTTCTAAAATCTACGGTTGTAGACAAATTTCAAGTCTGTATCCCTCCTTTCTTCAGCCTTCACGTAATTAGGGAAACATTTACTTGAAAGAGAAGAGGAAAATTCCTACCACGAAAAATATAAATCTCCATTTTAAAATAAACTGAAATGCCATATTGTATGTAATTATATAGTTGGGTTTTCTACTAGTCTTATTGTCTTGCCTTGAACGGTACCTACCCCATATTTATATTACACATCCCTTCTACAAAAAATTACCATTCCCTTCATCAGTAGTTCACAAAATACCATCACTCGAACCCTCACTGCAAATATAAATGGAAACTGCATTGATCACAGAAAAAAATTACCGCGAATATAAAATAAGTAATAGGTGGATAAAGGTACCCGTTAAATACAGATGTTTTAAAATCGAATCATTTTAAAAATCACATTTCCATATAAACTACTCGACATTTCCATTTGAAACCGCTTTAAATGTAGTTTATCTGAAAATTGTGAAGCTTATTTCGTTTTTCAGCCAGGCGAACTTTAACGAGGTACATTTTGTGACAGGGGGTTACCCGGTTTCCAAATGCAATATCGGTCACAGCCAGATACTTGAGCTATTCGACAGTAAAATTTTAAAGAATTTGTGGGGAAAAAAAGATTTTCTCAAAAGAGGATCTCTATATAGTACATAGGTATTATAGGTACGCTGAAATTCCGCATTCAAAAACTAATACCCATCAATTTGGCATTCGTATTATACCACATTTATGGAATAATTCGTATGTGGGTGAAAATTGCACAATAGGGAACTCTATCAATCAATGAAACTTCTACACAAACGGAATACACTATTTCTTGAATATCTCCAATTCTATTTTTATCCGTTTCAAATATGTAAATTACTTATTGTGAGTGTGTCACATCGTCTATATTTATTTGTCATTCTTCAGCCAGTGAGTTCTTCTCGAATGATATTTTCCAGTGGTTTGGTAGGTAATATAATACAGTGCAATTTATTTTTTCTCACACTGTTATACCTATAGAAAGCCGATTCGCCTACAATCGTGTAAATACCTATTTCCAAGACATTTTAAGTTTCTCATAACCTCACAGCCTCCACAGCCTTGTAACATTTTTTGTTATCTTTTAATATTCTTACAGGATTATTTTATTGAGCAAAATTTCTGATGAAATATTTTATAGATCCTCCTTCCTCTTCCACCTCGTTCTCCTTCTCCTACTCATCCTTCCTAAAAATGACTCTTACTAGGAAAAAAATGTTTTTGTTATTTTTTTATTTCTATACAAAATAATATACTCAATTTCAAAAAAAAATGTATCACTACGATCATCATCGAGTCGTACACATAACCGCTCGAGGTGGTATCGCGTACAAATCGCGTACCCTTATGCCGAATTGGGTATTGGGCTAACATCCTTTATGATGGTGTTGCCTCTATCGCGTTGATGACATATCTCATGGAAATTTATTTTCGAGCTTTCACTAGTATAAATAGTTTCTCGCTTGCTTACTAGTGACATCTACACAAGCACCTTGGCGCTAGCCAGGTAGTTTAGAGACCCTGAGCTCCTCAGTGTTGACCTCTATAGACGCTCGAACCAGTTTAAGCTTTTTGATTCTGCTAACAGATGGCGTGCATGCTCTGTTAGCTCGGCTAATAACTGGTAGTCCCTCAGTACTTGGCGTGCAATGATCACTACGATACAATATAGAAAAGATTTTATTTTTTTCAAATAGGTAATTATGGATTTATTTTTGCATGAGAATTTCAGATTTATAACTGCCTAGGTACTTGATTATTGTACTCAATTTTTTCAAATCACATAGAATCTTTAGGGTCTTAACTATCGATTAAGCCCATTTTTAACTCAAACACAAATTTGCAGTTAGCTAGTGTAATTAGGTAGGTATGTAGATGTACCTAACCATAAACCATTGAATTCGCAGCAAATATAGTTCTATTTTCGATTTTGATTGATTTAATGAAAATGCCACCTACACCACCGAGCGACGTTTACATCCCTTAAAGGAAGTAGGTAAAATATACCTAGCTATTCTCAACTTAGTTTTAATCTGTTTTTCCTGTATTTATAGTGATTTTTTTTTGCTGTTTTTCAATCAAATTAGTGCCAAGTTTTATAATTTACAATGAAATGATTCCATGACATCTATTTTATAATATGTATTTATAAATCAATTTTACGTGTGCACATCCTGTTAGCGATTTTTATGACATTTTCCTCTTTGGTGGCTTTGTGAAGGCACGAGTTACGAAGCGAACGAAAATAACTTAATTAAAAATTCAACGTGGGGTAGTTAGTACCGTCGGGAAATTTTCAAACGAACTTGATTCGTGTTATTTTCAGGATACACTCGAATAACCTAAATGATATTAACATTTTTATGAATAGGATATATCCTGCTCAATTTAGATATTACCAACGTATATCTCGTATACCTACTAAACGCCGTAGGCTTCAAGAAACGCTAACGTAAATGGAAAAAATATCAAGCGCAAACGAAGTTGGTTTAATAAAGTTGTACCTAATGCTTCGGATACAATTATCATTTCAAGAGCACGAATGAAAACGTATCAGTTTTTTCCCCAGCCGTGAAAATTATAAAAACGTTAGCCCTATTTATTTTTCATTACATCGCTCGCAAGAATTCCACTCTTGTAAACCAGAAGACAGGCAATACCTACTCGTATTTCCACCGAAAATAATTCTTTTAAATGACGATGATGCCGACGTCAAAAAAATTTACTAAAATATTTCGTTTAGCTTTGCGTGCGCAATATTTACTAGATGGAAAATATTTTTAAAATACACAAAAATTCACCCAACTTGAAAGCGAGTTTTGGTAGAGATGAAACACCATTACACAGTTACTTTTCGTATTCCCTGTTTTTGTACGAGAAGTGTAACTAAAGTTTCTTATTGAACTTTTTTCTCTCGCGCGTCCCTCTAATGGATATTATACCATTTAATCCTTCGAGGCCAGGAAATAAATTTCAAAGCACAGGTTACACAACAGATGCGAATGAAAGACAAATAACCGTGTTTTACACGAAAAACGCTTGTAAAATTGGGCATTTCATAATAATAACGACCTTCTTTAATGGTTAACAAATTGTTTACGAGTGTTTTAATGTACCTACCGAGCTCAAAAAATTCGCAAGTCCGGTACAAGCTAACTGTCTCTGGTTTTAATATTGGGTACCGAGAAAAAATTGTTTTTGCTCTTCGGTATCGTTACAACTAGGTACTATAAAGTAGCACATACCACATTGCTGTATGCATTAAAAGTAATTTTTTGTAAAAAAAATAAACTGGTTTTTCAAACTGATTCGAAATTTGAGGAAAAGACAAATTGTAATTAAGATCCTTCAGTAAGTAGCACCAATAAATTTTGAAAATATAATAAAAATATCGATTTAAGTGTGGCCAATTTTTTTTTCAATTTAGAGAAAATTGATAAAAAGTTCAAAATGTAGCATTCCGCTAACAAAGGAATGAGATTGCTATGGGGATGTAATGCAGACTGTGGGAAATCGCATAGAAAGTGATCCGAGCTCGAAAGATGCAGAAATCGCTGAGAAGAATCATTTTAAATTATTTAAGAAATGGCATACTTAAGTTCATTTTCAAAAACTATGAGAAAAATAAATTTCAAGTTTTTGGAGCTAAAATATTTTAAATTTCAATATCTTTTCAGGGTTTTTGTCTTTTTTTTATGGCTAATTGATTTTCAAGTTGTCACGAGTACAACAACTTTTACACACTGAAAAATGAGAAAATTTCGTTCAGTTTGGCTAATTTTTTCATAAATTTATTTGAGAAGTCCCTAAAAAATAAAAACAGTCAAAAAACATTTCATCAGTAAAATACTACCTATCATGCATGCCTAGTAGATGTAGACATTTTTTGGAAAATTACAGAATCATCATGTACCTAGACCTACTTCCGCCGACCTAAATGTCTCCAACTAAAGGTCAAAGTCGCAACAACTGAGCAGGTGGCCACCGCTGATGTCATTACCTCAATTAAATTTTCACCGCTGGAAAAAGCTTTCTTACAATGTTAATTATTTGATTAAGATTGAAACTTTAATGTTGAATTTCCATTATCTGATTATAGTTTTCAAAGTAAATAAATTTTCCCATTTTGTTTGGCCAAAGTTAGTTTGAAATGTTGAAAGGAGTGACTGTTGATGCCAGTTTACATTAAAACGATGAAATCTATTAGCTTCTCAGCTTCATTTATAGTCTAACAAGACAATACAAAAGGAAATGGCTTAAATCCGAGTACCTATTCCTAAATTAATTTAGCATATAGGTACCTACTTAATTAAGTGGTTTGCGTGAAATTTACAACTTTTTTTTACCAATTTTAATAGTCAATAAAATGTTGTCAATATTTTACCAAAATTTTAAAAAAAAATGCAAAACTGAAAAACTGACACCGAAACTTAGCATATTATTTTATTATTACTACACTAAAAAATCAAATACTCTTATATGATTTAATTACCTGTCATATTTTTTTTTTTTTTTTTTTTTTTTTTGAAACGAATATTGTCGCATAGAGGTTGTCAACAACTACTCGCACATAGATCTTTTAATAATTACTTCAACGCCAATTTTGGAAATTTCTTTGCTTCGTATGTCCCTTGAATACAGGAAATCTCATCTCTCCAGTAGATACACATAAGTTTACTTCCACAATATGAAAAATTTACCGCCTTCTGTATAGTTTATACGATATACGCGGAAGAAAACTCGAAACAAAATCTCGAAATCTCAGCGTGTTATTGCACTCTAGTGAATTACCATCATTTCGTAGTATTTCTTTATTTACGAGCCAAGCGAAATCCAACCTTAATCTTCCGCCACACATCTATTCAAACTTTCATGGGTATACGAATTTTAGGTAGGTACTAGGTACCTATTCGAAAAATAATGAAATGAAACGAATCGAAGAAGAAAGTTCTCAGCTTTAAACGATTGTTTACTTCGTTTAGGAAAAATTCGAACCCAATTAAAAATAACTTACGTTAAAATACAAAGCAAGCACGTGATACGTTTCGATCGTCTAATTAATTACGTGATAGAAATAATTCCTTCAGAATACCGAACATATACGCAATGAATTGCTATAAGCGCATAATAATTTGTTTAATAGAAAATAATTAATACTCGGATTAGAGGCGATAATGTTACCAAATTCATCAATGTTACCATACTTCAGATATATTACATTTAGGTATAAGCCTTTGGGTGGTTGAACAAACTTTTTTTCTCAACTTTGTTCCATGTTCGTATATGTATAGGTAATAATGTCAATCAGTAAGTATTATATTCGAGATCAATTTACTCGAATGAACTCGCGAAAACAATTAGTAATCTAACTTAATTGGTAATTGGTGATCTAAACTCAGATGTTAAAATTAAGACTTATACCTAGTAATCTAAATATATCTATGTAGGCCAGAATTACGCTTCATCTAGCGAGTGTATTGTACCGACGTATAGGTAGGTAGATAGTAGATACTATATAGGTATATGGTAAAGGTTTACTGCATATACGTGGAACGCATTAAGGTAAAATGATGGCGTTAAATTAAGCCGAACTATAAACACGTAGAAACGAATCGCGTTTCACAGTTAGAAAATAACTCACAGGATTAATGTAATGACTATAAGGGATAAAGATAGCAATTTGTAGCGTGTGGTGGGAGTAGCACTATATAAACCCTCTGTAGCTAAACTCACGTCCAGATTAAAGGATAAAATAAATATCATTGGTAATTAATATTATCAAGGTATTTCTTCCAAAGACTAATACTTTTCAACTCCTTTATTGTTAATCACCGCCGTGAAAATAATAACGCATGCAGCCACATACGCGTCAAATGAGGTATTACAACATTGGCATAATTATAAATGCTCACATGACATCAGCTAGTAGTGTTGGCACAAGTGAAAAACAAAAAGCGAAATGAATGGTACTAATCAATTAGGTACTAAATTTCACTACTTCAATCATTAAAATACCCAAAGGATTCACTCGAAATGTATGACAACCATTTTTTGGAAAAAAAAGTTTCTTAAAAATTCATTACTACATGCTCCTTGCCTAAATTCATATTTTTGATGTTTTTACGGAATCTATCCAAACAACGGAGAGTTGAAATATACCGAAGGTATCAAAACATCTAAAGATTCCAGCGAATCATTTTAAAAACTAAAAGTAAGGCGTAAACCAAATTTTAACTTTATATTTTGATCAATGTTTCAAGATTTTTCACTAACCAAAATCGTTGAAACATTCAAAAAATTACCCAAAATGAAAATTGAAAAATAAAATAAAATCAACACATTTTCCATGATTGGTGTTCTTTTTTTTTTTGTAGTTTTGTTTTAATATGCACTTTCCAAAAGAACCATATGTCAAATGAAGAAAAATGAAAGTATAAAATCATTTAGTTACTTATACCTAGGTTAAAGCTCGAATAGTCCATTTTTTGGAAAGTGGGGGACGGGGAGTTCATGCAATAGAAGTTTCATCCATCATATCAGTGGTCACGTGTATGCTGATTAAAAAGAAGGCGCACGCGATCAAAAGTTGAAAATTTTTCCAGATTCGTTTTTTTTTGTGAATCTATTTTAAAATTTTCAAAACTAATGAAAATTTAGAAAAGGAAAGATGGCGTTATCTTGCAAGGCGTTCATATTTCCTCAATTATAGTTGAGTGTTTTTTTTAAATACTTTTGGCCCGTCAACATTTTTGAACTAAAAGTGGTATTGAATGTCATTTCCTAGGAGTCAGGGAGGTTCTTCAAGAACTTAAATTTAACCTTTTTACGAGAGTGGCGAAGTTCTGAGCGGGTAAGAGTAACCAAAAATACGGTAAGGAAGCTAAAAAAATTCTCTGTAGTTGCTCACCCAAAGCAAAAATAATCATCCAATTTTCGTCAAGATTCGGAATTTTTTCACTCCGACCTAATAAACGGTTTAAATTCATTAGTGTTTATGGACACTTCTAATAACATCAAAAGTATGCAAATGGCCAATCAATGCTTTTGACAGATTAAAAAACAAATTTTCAAATGAAAATATTAAGATTTTTAAGATCTGAGTTCTTGTTTTTACAGTTCACTGACCCTCTCATTGAACATCCCCTCAAAAAATGACCTAAAATAGAATAGTTTCTATCAAATCCAGAAAATTTTTCCATTAAAAATTGTGCTGCACGAAAGTTGAAAATCCAATTTTGAGTACTTATATTAATCAAAAATTGTTCATTTTTTCTTCGGAAAACCAACGGAATAGCACGTTTTTATGATTCTTAAAGGTCAAGAAAAGTATTTTTTTCTCGAATCAATCTTACGTAGGTAGTTCAACTTCAAAATTGAAGAGACCATTGAAAATTCCAAAGACTTCTGTGAGCTGCTTCACTTTTTAACGTAGGTAACATTCAACACAACTTTTTTGCAGAGTAAATGAGATAAAGCGCCAATAAAAAAAGACCCGACTAAAATGAACGCAAATCACTGGTATATTAAATGCACCTCGTAAACATCAATACCTCGCACCAGTTCTAAATTTGTTACGCTTGTATTTTTACAAAATACAAATTAATCCTGTTAGATCATAGAATTTTTCAAATCGATTACAGCCTCTCGCAGTACCTATTCGTACAAAAGAGTTCGAAGTAAAACATTACCTACTATACCTACATCATTTCCTGCACGTCTCGTAATTATTGTTTAATTATCCCTCTCGGTTCTCTTTGTTATTTTACCGAACGCAAAGCACCAGAAGCCAATGCATTAAAAGTTCTTTAAATGAAATGCACGTACTTAAAGGGGTGTGTTAGTTTTTTATTCTTGCTTTTGCTATAGCAATTAAAAAGGAATTAGTCCATGAAACAAGATTCTTTTTACTTTCGAATAACGCAAAAAGTAATTAACATATAAAATTATTTCAATTTTTTCCCCCAAAACGAATTACCACAGCGTAATGTTCTTTAACGAGCGATTAATATGGCTTATTTAAATTTTAGCCATTTCTCTAATTATTCGGCCAGATAAACGATTAGAAACGAAATTCATCAACTACAAAGAACAAAATTCTCACATAATTCTCGGTAATTTTTCCAAAAATAAAACAGCAATAAAAAGTCACTCGACGACGTTAATTAACGACAAACACAACGTAGATACCTAATAATAAATTTAAATCTTTTACCAAAAATTTGTTCGAAAATTTGTAAAAAAAAAAAAAAAGTCAAGAAAAGATTTTGCTTTACGATGAAACTTTTTCAACAGTTTGGTTTGAAGTTCTAAAAACTCAAATTCGTAAAAGATTAAATTTATACAGACGGCACTCTGGTGCGTGGGTAGGTGTCAAAATGAAACAAAAATGTACAAAAGGTTATCTAACAAACAAAGAAAATAAATAACAAAAAATATACACGAAAAAATGAAAAAAAAACCTAACGATGATGAGAAGAAACAGTAGGTTTAATTTTAATTGTCGAACAATGGAGCATCAGCACCATTACAGCAGAAAACACGCTAAAAACCCCGCCATCGTCGTGTTATAACAATCGTTTCAGTAAATAAGAATAAATAACCTTTTAATAAGGCTGTAACTCATTTAAAAAAAGTAACAGCTTTCAATACTATTAAATAACCATCGCAGTGATTTCACGGTATTAAGGAAAAGAGATATTACGCCAAGGTACAACGTAACGTATTGCACGATGAAAAGTAGGCCTAGTATTTAGGCTTGCGAAAATAGGTCTAGAGTTTTTAGCAGAATATTGTATAATCTATTCATGATTTATCGAGAGAAACATGGGCCAGAAAAGTAAAGGAAGCTTAAAGTTTCAGGAGCAAAAGGTCCAATTCGTTTATGCATTGGTTACCAAAATAGCAAAAGTAAATTAAATCTCGCATTCGTCACAGGGGCTACCTTTTTGCCTTCTACTCGTGAAAAAGTTTTAATTACGATAAAAATTTCCCTCTACTCGAATATAAACAGTATTTTTTGCGCGCATAAGCACTAAATTATAAATGATTTATAAACTTTATAAACTGGAAATTCTCCAAGTAGCAAAAAAATGCTAAACATGTCCCACGCGCTTTTACCTACGAACCACTAGATTTCATTATAAATTAAGGGATATTTGGAACCGGGAGCGTTCCTTCAGATATTTATCAAAAGGTATACGCGATACGAAGGTACACATAGTACATACCATACCAAAGTTGCAACTTGAGTATATGCCGAATGGAACGCGCTATGCTTATGCGCGGTAATTTCAACTTCTACAGCTGCCTGTTCCTTTATTTATTTGTTTTTTTCTTCATTATATGTACCTCTACCTACTAAGCTATTCGCAGCAAATTAATTTTTAATACGGAAATAATTCGTTTTACACCAGTCTAATTAGATATAACATTTGTTTTACAGGCGAATGAATATTTTACTGCCGAAAGTGGTGGTTCCGGGGCAGAGTACTACCGCGTTAGTGCATTTTCATTCCAAAGACGAACAACATAATGTAACGCTTAGATTGATACGCTCTTCCGGAACTCCATTTAACTTGGTGTCTTCCACTGATGTACTGGCCCAGAATACAGTGGTGATTAAAGGTGAGTTCAATTTGTCAGCGTCATTTTAATTTACCAAACATTTCGAATTTTTGATAGCAAAACAAATCACAAGTGTTTTAACCATCCTCCCTCTCCTACTGTGAAAATTCTAGCACGAGTATATTGACTCGCAGGGAAATGTGTATTGAAAGAATAATCATTGATATATTTCAAATTGGCATTCCTCAAAAAGGAAACTTCTTAATCACACAATCATAGATTTTGCCAGTGATGATATAAATCACACCCTCGGAGCAATAAGGTAAAATTACATCTCAAAAAAATATGACCTCTTCATTTTTCCCCCAAAAATTGATAAATTCTTTGGCAATTTTCAATTTAGATCAATTCCTGTAAAATTTATTTTTTTTAGATCCAATATTATTACTACGAAGGTGCGAAATACATATAAATGCATGCGGACTCATAAAAGCTCATAAAAAGGTTGAGATTCTCAATCAAAAAACTGAATCTCCTAGAAGGATTTGAGTTTTCCAAAATATCCGGAAAATCTGCATTATCATAATAATTATGAAAAATTGGAATTAATGAAATTGATTTGATGGCTATTTCATCTCACATCGCAAGTTTTTACAGAATTATTTACACTCGCCTACATCCATCCACAATTCCACATTCATACAACTCGACATGAACTACATTTGATATATAAAAACATATGACCAACATCTTGGAAAAAATGTACCTTAACATGTCGCATTCAGTCAAAACAATTTTTCGAAGCAAGTTGATAAACCAGCAAAGCTAAGCATGCAAAGAATGTATCTTTATGAAATTTTCCATAACTTCGTCATTTTTATTACACATGTAAAATGTAACTCTTTTTACGAGAAAAAAAACACTTCGAATTTGGGTAAAAAAAGGGAATGGGGGGGGGGTTGGTACGAGTATATTCACGTTACATTCCAAACTTCACCTATTTTCTTATTCAAAAACTGAAACTAAAAAAAAAACTTGCGTTCGTAAAGTATCACAGCAGAATTTTCAAACAACACGTCAACATTTCAAAAAACTCAACAAATATCTCACCATAGGCGAAAAACTAAAGATTAATAACATATCAAAATGTGATAACTTATAAAGTACGACGTAAGCAGAATTTTGAAACATTCCAAAAAATATTCCAACGCCGAACTATTTCGTAGAGAAGCGAGGAGGAGGGAAAAGGCAATGAAAAAACTTGGAGGAAAAAAAATAAGAAGCAGTGTTAAACAAAATGAAAAGATGGTCTTGAAAAAAAAAGAAAAACTTTTCGATTTCTTTTGCAGTTTTGTTTCGAATTTAATATAAAATAGTAATACTAAAATGAAAATACTGGGTTGAACTATCCATCGAAAAAAAAGAGGGAAAAAAAGGAAAAAAGGTCGAAGAGAAGAAAATTGGAGTACACAAATCCCAACTGACCATTCACTGCCGCATTGCCTTCTGTAAAAAGATCTCATAAAAGTACGTTTGTTACTCAACAAAAGAAAATAGCAATATACATTCGGGCCGCAACGTTAAGCAGGTAAACACATAACACGAATCAAACACCCAGACTTATTTAAAAAGTTGAGCGAATTCTTCCCAAGTGTTTTCTACACTGTTCGTATTCGATTCGAGCGATATACGACACATCACCATTTAATACAATGATAAATGCGGTATAATCTAAAAAAAAAAAAAAGTCCTCTTCGTCGTGTAATGTATACGAGTGTTTCTTATTATTCTTTCGGCTGCACACTGTGGTCATAAACACGATAGAGACGTCATCGTCACAGAGAGCAAATGAAACTGCACCGCGATGCAATGGATAGAGATTTTTAATTATTTTCCACAGTGTATAAATCATTAAAAGCTTGCTATTGTTAGAGTGTAATTTATAAAAACCGCCATTTTAATTACAGTTTAACTATAATGCTATTAAAGTTGGCAAAGGCGAATACTACGAATAGAATGTAATTAAAAGTTTTCTCAAGTGGTTGTCACTTTTTCCAAGTTTCACTTTAATGTTACGCATTCACGTAGTTTAAACGGTAGTTGATAGTTCTATTTTATATTTTTGTTAAAATAACATTTACTTTAAGTGACGATAACGCCACTATCGCCAACGTCAACAAATTTAGGTTTACGAACAAGTTTACGGTATATTCTGGTATTTTCCTTATTGACCGAAGAAATTGATATTTACTTTTTCCCAACGCAGAGGTTCTCTAGTGCCAGCGATATTTTAAATTTCATCTCAACAACCACACAGCATCGAATGCAAGAATTACTGCTTTATTTGCATTTACTTCGACAAAACATTTTCAAAGCTACTCGACAGATGCAATCATAAGACGTAGCGGTTCTGTTACTCGTACATTGACACCACAATGGCGTATACATTACTTTTGATGAAATTTACCGTCGATCAGATGACGAAATGATAATGGGATTCAATTTCTGAAAAAGAATCTGATAACATTATTTAATCGATTCATTTGGTAGGGTTTCGCAACCACTCAATTTCAAAAAAAGAATAGAAAAAAGTTCAAGTGACTGGAAAATATGTACGCGGAAGGAAGGAAGAAACAAAATACTAGCAGAAGTTATCAATCACCATGAAAAGTCAAACGGCATTTCTATTCCTTTATAAGAACGCTCAAAAATTGAAACAAGTTTTGGAATGCAAACGTACCAATTCAAAAATCAACTGTACTTACCTAATTTTTTTGCAACGCCAACATGCCAAATGCGTGTTACATTTTTCCGGTGTTAATAAAATTGCCTAACTGATTCGCCGTAAATACGAGATCACGTATTTTGATTATCTGCATCGCCATTCAAATTAACCTACCTGCTTGATTGCTCCATATTTACGGCGAATTAGTTGGGCAATTTTATTAACACCAAAAAGTGCGACATGCGCAACGAATACCACGTGACTAGTGAAATAAGTTGAGTTTCCTTACTTCATTGAATTTTAATTTTCGAGAGTTCCCTTCGACGGTTCAGTAAAATCTAAAATAACCACCACCTGTTGCGGTTACTATCACAGGAAGAAACATTTCTGGTAACCTTTGAATTTAGAGGCCCGATTTTACTAGATCATATTCCCAACTATCAAAGCTTGTTAGAGGCCCCTTTCAACGTGGAAAAATGTGTATTTTTTGGGCCAACATTTTTTGAACAAAAAAGTTCTAAAATTTTGAAATATGCCATCGAGTTTTATTACCATTGTATTTTGAAGGCCACTTTTGACTAGAGCTAAAAAAAGTATTGTTCGACATTTTTTGCAACGTGTTTTTAAAATTTTTGAGCCCCAAAAAACCATTTACTTTTTTCCACGTATGCCAAAGTTGGGCCTTTAAACACGATTTCAATTCAAGTGTGACTTGAAATGAGGTTTTCTGGAATAATGACTCGCCATTTGATTTTTTTCATCAATTTACATCATTTTCGGATGATTTTGGAAAATTTAAAACTGCGTACGATCTTCAACGTCCATGACTTGTTTTATCTCTTTGTAATTATAAACCAATTTTTAAAAATGAAGTCTCAGCGCATCTCGTGAGCACGGTCTTCAATTATGAACAAAATTCAAAAAAACTTCAAAAGTGAATGAAATATGGAAAGTTATTGATTTGAAGACAACAGGTTTGAAAATTCACTCTTTTTTTCAATCCAAATCCATCTTCCTTTAAATATGGCCAGAATAGGTACCTAAATCTATAATACGAACTTAAAAATGAATTGCGAAGAGTTGTCTGTTGGGGTTTCCAAAGGTTCTGGGCTCAAATATCCATTCATTTCCTGGTAACGACCCCACAATACCTCTTGAGACCCCCTTCTCTCCACCCATTTTGAAAAAAATTGAAAACTTATGTGAGTATGGTCTCACGCAGTGATCGCAACTGAGAATGTTGAGTTTAAACATTGATTTTTTTTTCTTTAGATTTAACCCCTCAGTGACTTCCCAGCCAACCATCCTCTCTTCATGTTTCAAAAAAGTGAGCCAACTCCGAATTATGGCACTTGTTCAACGGAGCACCAAGGAACTAGAAATTTATAAGTATTTATCCAAACAAAATAGAAATAAATGAGGGAAGAAACTAAAGAAAAACTAAAAAAAAAAAAAAAAAAAAACTGAAAGGATTTCAAAATATGGCTTTTGATAATGACGTTTTTAGGTTTGCTGAAAAAGACTCGGAAAATACAGAAACTTCGTAAACTTTCGAAACCTCGTGATGACATGATGACCAAAATGAAATTCGAATAAAAAAAAATGAAATAGAATCGAATCTGATTGCACTACCAAAAACCTCATGGTCTTTACGCAATCAGCCACGTTTCTTTCTTACAACTCCAGACCTTGAATAATTTCGGCATGAACCAGGTCATCAAGTTTGAGAATCATACATTTTATAAAATCAGAATCAGATGAAATAAATATGTACCTAAATAAATAACAGTAAGCTCCAAAGAACTCAGTTCGGTGAAATTATTGAAAATTAAGACAAGTTGTCGATTCACGTATATCTACTTTTGTCAAATTCAACGATCCCTTCAACTAGGAAACTTTCTTTACACTGTGTAAAAAATGTCAAAACTTTTTATAAAAAGTACACGACTATAAAAGCAGAAAATGTCGAGATTTTTTCATACCTATACAAAAATGAACCTTCACGCGTGATAAGATATCAGCATACGTAGTTGTCATTGCTGATGGGTAAATAACACTGTAAGTTATGCGTATAACGCGCGCCAAGCGCCAACGCAAATTCACATGCCTACAGATATACCGACCTGGCTACCTACACCTGATCTATTCGGTGGTCATATTGGTACAGTTATTTTCCGTTATCACTAGGGGATTTCACAGAGAGCCGACGTCGACGTATTTTTTGAAAATATATTTTCCACGCATCCGTGCATTTTTTTGCCCTCTGAAAAAAATCCATAGAAGTACGGTTGAAAGAAAATGCGATTTTTAATTTTTTTTTTTTCCTAATTAAAATTCATAACGAGTATGAAATTCAAGAATTTGAAACCGGTAACTTTAAAATGTTCGTAAATTTTCATTAAAAACGAGCAGTAGTAAAAAGAAGGGAGAAAAAAAAGGTAATCGGAATTCTTCAACGAGAAATGTAGCTACCGTTACCGTAATAAGGACTTTTTCGCCGAATAAAAGGTCATATTTCATTAGGTGACATGCGATACTCCAACTGTTGACGTTAGCTACCTATTTTCTCGAACGCTATTTGAGAAATGATCTTCATGAAAAAGTTCGCGTCGTCGTTGAAAGTAGATATATGCCTATGGTAACAACCTTGACGGGTGTACTTTTCTAAAAACGTGTCTCCGTCATATACGACTTACAGCTCAGCATTCGAATAAAGGCGAGAAAAATTTCTCTTCGTCAAAATGATTTAATGAGAGTTCTACCAACTCAATCTATTATTTAAAAAGCGTTTGATTTGCGCGTGTAATTCGGTACAATAGCCCCCGCTTTTCAAAAGCTAAACTTACACCCTCTAAGTGTAAGTGCAAAATTGCGGTTTATACGGTTTTTGTAACGCTGCTCAGCGAATCCGCAATGAAAGGGAGAAAACCGTCACACCAAAATCAAACCGAAAGTAATTAGATACCTGTTTTAGGGTTTTGCTATTCAATAGCTTTCACCTTTATTGGTCAAATACCCTATAACAAGACTGAACGTTGCCCACGTCATTCAATTTACTCGTACATTCGAGTTTTTGGCAATGATGGTAACAACGTATAGGTACAAGTAGTCTCTGTTGTTTCAAACAAATTGCCATTATTAAACTAATACGTCGGAATATCTTCTTGGAAATATTTTTTTACATTCTTGTTTAAATAAGACGAGCTTAAAGTCTACTCGAGATTTTAATTATAAGCAAATAGCCTAAAAATTATTTCATTCGTTTCGTACATTGAAAAAAATTCCAAGTACCAAACTAAAATAAATAAAGCAGATAGGAATACGTAAATAAAAACTCACCGCCGTTTCTTAAAATGTCCCATGAACACAATCGTACAGATCGGTATCTAAATAAACAACAAAAAAACAGAGAAAAATCATTAACGAAAATTAAGGCAATAAAATAAAATCGAAGAGTCGAATAACTTGGGCGCGAGTTTAATTCGATAATTTTCCTTTTCGAAGATTTCCCCATTTTGAATCGACATATATTCGCTATCAAATCGCAAAATTAACATAAAAGTGGGCCGTAACGTGAAAATTTTTGCGGAACTTTATAAAATCGAAACGCAATCTCGACGAATTTACGAGATAGCCGAGTTTGAAAATAAAATCTGAAAATAGCTCCACTACGGAAAGGTGAAAAATACACGCCTATAACTTCGCTGCCGAGATAATTGAATTGAATCAGGAATCTCGATTCATTTTCCATTTCACAAGCGAAGTATAGCAAATTTTCAGCAACTAGCAATTTCTGCTGTAAACTGTAAATTGCAAATCGTGAACGTATCGAGTTTTGTACCAATTTCCAATTTACCTATACGTACAACAATCATTTTGACTCGTAGTATATTTTTGTAATTTAAAGCAAACGCCTCGTAAAAGTGCACAAAAATTCAAAAAAAAGGTTGATAGATTGTTTGCGAAATTTTCGCAACATGTTTTTCAAACAGAAATGCTGAGCTTATGAAAGATATTAAAAAAGTCAACGTTCCCAATGGAGTAGATAATATTATACTGGGCTATATAGTCGCGGCTTCGAGGCGTTTCGCAGTTTAAATTCATTTTTGTAACACCAACCGTTGGTACTTAGCTATATTTTTTAATAAAGTTACCTACACCGCGTTTTCATCATGTACTTCATAACAAATTGATATTTCAATAAACGTTATTTCCTTCCTAATGAATCCATCGCTGTAATTTCCGACATAATCTCAGGCATCCATGAAATTTTCATAGCAATTTAACCACACACAAAAAAAAAGCAAACAATGCAATTACACGGTAGGTATATACCGTCAAAAAGTTCTCCTGTACCTAATATGCATCATCTGTTTGTTATAAGAAAGTATTTGTTGCTGTCAAAACTGTACTCGTATTAAAGCAGATGAAGAATATTGTCTCCGGTTAATTTTTTCAATTTTCTAAACCACCTCGTTACAATTTTTCAAAATTTTTAGCTTTAAAAATCAAAATTGACATTTTCAGCAATTCGTTTAACGGAAAAAGGATCATACTTAGGTACTATTTCCCTGAAGAAAAAATAGCTAGAAAATGTCGAAAAATTATTCATCCATTCAAATAAATATTCATAAAATCTAATCATTTCTCTACTCCTATACGTGGGAAATAGTGTTCAATGTTTTTTTCGCGCAGATTCCCAAACAATTTGGTTTTTAGACGTTTTTTGAATTTCTTTTTCAAACACTTTTCAAGTTCCAACCACAAACTTTTGAAACTTTAGAAGTCTTCACTCTATAAGTACCTAGAATCAATAAAATCCAAAATCAATTTTCAAATTGCCATTGTACAATTGTATGTACATACAATATACATTGTCAATCAGGACAACGTTTTACACATAATGTTTTAGAAATAACCATATCTTCCTCTTTCTTTCTCTCTTCTTACAACATTTCTTAGACCATTCCCCAGAAGGAAGAGTCAATCGAGTCCAGGTAGGAAGTCGCGAGAGTGAGGGGAACTGATTTTAATATTTCTGTGTCTGTACCTTTGTTTTGGGTTAATCAAGTGCCTCAGCAAGGTCACCATAATCGTTACAAAAAAGAGTTAAACTAAAATTCTACAAATTTAACCACAGTAGAGGTGGGTTTTCTTCTTTATAAAGATATTTTATGTCTTCCAGACAGCACAAAATTAATCCCATCCATCTTCGTCAAATGACTTAATCAAAACCCTCATACTTAGTTAATTGTCTCATTTCCATTCTTTTAATTACAGTCGCTCATTCTCATTCTTCAACACTATTCATGCCAAGAAGTAGAATTATTCGGATTATATAGGCACATGCGCGCCTTTTAGATAAACACTTTTGGATAAAATACTTACGAATGAATAAGAATACTCGTAATTTGAGAAATTTGCATACTTTCCAATGAAGAGTACCCACTACAGGCCACAAAATTACACTAACGTCGTCTCTCAGTCACTGTGTCCCCATTCCTTGAATTTTACAGGTGATAGGATGCATTTCTTATCAAGCAACCTCTCGTATTTTCAAGTACGATAACCATATACATAATACATATCATCGCAGGTGTAGTGCGTATGATGCTTAAAACCCTCCAAAAAAATGTCTGGCCGATTTATGTTCCCCAACAGAGTAGCGAAGACAGAAAGGTCGTGAAAGGTCTCAAGGGTAACAAATGGCACCTTTCACCTCGAGCTATTTTTATAGGCTAGAACCGGAAAACAATAACAATAATAATAAAAGGAAGAAAAACAAAATTGAAAAAATTATGCATAATGAGGAAAGTAGTAGGCGGGTCACTTTGGGGGTCCTAGACTTTCCGGCGCCAACCCAAAGTGTCCCCTCTACTTTTTTTTTTTTTTTTCAAATTTTTTTGCATTTTTATTTTTCATCATTTTTTTTTTACATGGATAACTTTGGGGGTCCTAGACTGGACTGGCTAAAGTGTCCTGTGTGTTGACGATGTGTATTTGAACCTAACCTAACTGAGGTGTGTTGACTATGTGTATTTAAACCTAACCTAACCAGCACTTCAAAAGTTGAAGTAGAAAAAAATTACTTGAAAAAATGGTTTTGTCTTTTAGTTTTTCGTATATACTGCACGAACCGTACGTCCTAGCAAAAATCTGATGAGAGTGATCTGAAAGAGAATTTAATTCTCTACAATTTCATTCGCGTGAAATTTTCATAGGACGTTCAGTTTTGAAACTACAGCTCTTTTAAAGTGGGAGTAGGAAAAAAATTACTTGGAAAAACGGTTTTGTCTTTTAGTTTTTCGCATAGACTGGACGAACCGTACGTCCTAGCAAAAATCTGATGAGAGTGATCTGAAAGAGAATTGAATTCTCTACAATTTCATTCGCGTGAAATTTTTGTAGGACGCTTAGTTTTAAAACTACAGCTCTTTAAAAGTTGCAGTAATAAAAAAATTGCTTAGTTTTACTGAAAATATGGGCAAATCGATTCTTTTTTCAAACAGAGGGTGTAATTGAGGGCATTTTGAGGGTTTTGTAAAAGCTCTCCAAAAGCTCCAAAAGTTGCAAGTGGGGGTATTTTTGGAATCAGCATGACCTCAGCTTTCTAGGTACACCAAAATAACTTTTCAGTAACGGAAACTGAAACATACCTTTATTTCGTTATTTTAGCGTTATGGTTATTTGCCTACACTCATACTCATGCTGACTGCTCAGCAACTTGATTCAAAGCCTTCAAAGGTTCAGAATGTTAAAAGTAGTGAAATGTACTTATATTTATAGTTTTCAAGAGACTGCACTGACACAAATGCTGCATTCTGATTGGTTGGTAGGCTAATACAAACTGACCAATCAGAGAGCAGTATTGGCCAGAAGGTATCCTTAAGAAACTATAAATACAGGTGTAGTATGACAGACTTTTCATTATGCAGAACAGCAGAGCTCTGGTACACAGCTAGTCTATGTCGACTGCTACATAAGCGGCAACTCGGCAACCAGCAACTGGCAACTAGCAACTTGGCAACCAAATCAAAAAATTTTGATTTGGTTGCCAAGTTGCTACGAAAAAGGCAACTTGTTATCACTTCTTTCCATACTTGGCGCGTTTTTCACATCACATGCAGTCGACTCATTTTCGGACATTACCTCGTAGTTTGTTTCCTGAGTATTTTCTGTATGAAATTTTAATTACGGTTAAAAAAACTAAAAAAGATGATAGAACAAAGTGAAGAAGTGATTGTCGATGAGGATCATAGGGCTGAACTAATAGATTTAGTTCAGGCAAAGCCTGTACTGTGGGATATGAATTCCAAAAACTACTCTCAATACCGAAGTAAAGAAAAAGATATGATATGGGAAGAAATTGCGGAAAGCATGAATTCTGATGGTATGTATTGCAATACTAGTACTGCGTTTCAGTTGCAGTGCCAGCTGCAGTTCTCAAAATATTAATTATTGTATTGTTTTTTGCAGTGTTTTCAGTGAAAGCCATATGGAAGAACATGCGGACTATTTTCAGCAGGGAACTTAAGAAATGCTTGAAAAAAAGCAGTGGTAGTGGAAGTGACGGGGAAACAGATGTGTATACGGGAACTTGGGCACCCTTTGAAAAATTGAGATTTTTAATAAACATCGTTAAACCGAGAAGAACTACCGGAAACTTAAATTTGAAAGTGAAACCTGTGAAACGCCTAAATCCGAACCTAAATCCGAAGAAAACTGCATCTTTGAATCGTATTACTCCATCTGCTCGTGTGCATCCGTCTGCTACTCGTGTTAGTGTTACTCCAGCTTCTGCTTCTACATCTACTCATACCACACCAGCTTCGACTAGTTCTTCACCACCAGCTCAAACACCCGCTCAAAACTCGATGGCCGATGACGATTTCGATATGCTTGATGATCTCGCGCTTTCATCCGATGATAATGATGATGATACTGAGATTGGTCCTAATACAAGTATGTAAAAAAAAAAAAACATTCTTTGTTACTAAGCAGTGATACAATGTTGATACCAATTTTTTCTAGGGAAAACTTTGCCTCCTGATGGCGGAAATAATACGAATACAAGAAGGAAAACAGTCGCGCAGAGGGCGTTGGATGTTGAAGAGAGGAAATTGAAGGTGTTTCAAACTAGAGAAAAAAATCGCGAACTAGAAAACGATACAGCAATGCGACTATTGCGATCCCTTCACCCTTATGTGCAAAAAAGTGTGGACCAGTTAGCACTGCATATGAAACTGTTGCAAGTCGTGGATGACCATTTAAAATCTGAAAAAGAGCAACGCGAAGGCGAAGCATTAGAAAATTTGACGAAGTAACAGACTAGTTTTTATTTTGATATTTTAATGCCTCGATTTTGTACGTCTTGCTTTGAGTATTCCTTTCCCAGAACGTAAACAAACCAAACTCTGTAAGTACGCATCTAATTTTTCATGTAAAAAAATGGTATTTTTTCGATTGTTCGCGTGATTCGGTGAACTTTAGCGTAGTCTCAAATTGAAGATGATGAAATTCCCTATCCCTTGATATCAAATTTTTAGCATTTCGCGAAAAAATAACGATTTTATGAATACCTCTATGTTAGTGATTTTTGCATACTATGTACGTAATCTTTAAACTAGAAAAACTTGAAATTTTCATCGAACTTATAGGTATTTTGATACAGCAGAATGTTCGGAATTTCATCCTCTTTAAAATGAGCTATTACCAAAAGCTGTACTTGCAACCGTTCAAAATTTCTCGATGTTTTCGTTTGTTTATGTTCTGGGAAGGAATACAACTTGAAATGTATAATACAGAGATATTACTCAATTCTGAGGACCACACTTCGAAATTTAATCGATCGTTGTATTGCTGAAAATTTGTTTTTCATCAATTACATTTTGACAAACATTATTCTTTTTGATTGACCCTACTTTTTTTTACTCTTACGGGCATACTTACATTATGAGTTATAATTTTTATGTTAATCAAACCTGTACATTAGTGTTTCCTATTACGATAAGTTTTTCTTTACCTTTGTGTTGAGTTTTTTACTTATGTGTTAACTTTTCATTATTTCTAATGATACTGTTATTTACACTTGACGTAGTGTTATCTCGAATACTTGTACTCTTCACAAATGTTGTTACTTCTGTACTGACTGTTTTATGATTAAAGTTTTCATTTTTTACACATTTCTGTTTCATTAATCGGATTTTATTTGCCTCGTGAAATATATATTAACGTTGAAAATGAAGTTGTTAGAAGAATACGATACGTCAATAAATAAATAATGTTTATTTGCAATCACAGGCACACACATTGAATTACAAATTATACATTCGAAATCAAATACATAAGTAATGTGTAAGTGCTGTTACTCAAAATAAATACATAGGGGAGAGATAGACGTGATCATTTTACTTTTATGTATCTATCCTGCCACGATACCGAACCCACCTGACTGTTAAAGTATTGCATCCACAAATTACGAATTGCAGCTGCGGTGCCAGGAGCATGGTTATAACGTCTACCTGCATTGACAGGTTGCATTTTTGAATCTCGAAGTTTTACTTTCCTTTCGACAGCTGCTAAAATTTCATTATCAACGCCTTCTCGGTTTATTACTACATTGTGCAGCACGCAGATCGCTTTCACTATCGTTTCTGGCTTATAATCTGCCTGTGTCTCAATAGATTTCAACAATATTCGCCATTTATTTGCTGCAATCCCAAACGCGCACTCTACACACCTACGTGCTCTTGATAGGCGTCCGTTGTATATGTCTTGCTCCTTTGTCAAATTTCCGCCACTGAATGGTTTCAACATATTTGGTTTCAAAGGATAGGCGTCGTCGCATAGGAACGCATAAGGAAGGCGGATGTTTAATCCATCAACGATGGGATCTGGTGGGAAATTATCTTTGTTGTCTACAAATGAACTGAGAGAGCTGGCGGCAAATATTCCTCCGTCGCTTTGTTTGCCGTACGAACCAACATCTATAAAGACAAACCGATAACGCGCATCAGCGACTGCTTGCAACACAATCGAGTAAAAATGCTTGTAGTTGTAGAACATTGATCCACTACGTGGCGGGCGTCGGATGCGGACATGTTTTCCGTCCAAACTGCCTAGAAACATGAGAACGAATAATTACCACTCTTTCAATTCAATGAAATTGATGTGTGATATGCCGTAAAAATCAACTCACCAATGCAGTTAGGAAACTGCCATAGCATATCGTAATCTGCAGCAATTCTTTTGAAACCCTCCGGTGATGGAACTGCCAAATGTTCATCTTTTAGTCGATTGAAAATCGCTTTGCATGTTTCATCTACAATCAAACCCACCGTGTAATGATGCATTAGGAACGTTTGCGCAATATGCTCGAATGACAACCCTGTGGATAGATACCTGTAAGAAAGTACAGAGTGATTACGTACATTAGTCATTATGTAATTGTAATGAGAATGACCGCAGATATCACAAAAAGCTTAATATTATTACTTCAAGGTAACCGCCAATCGTTCTCCTGGACAAATGGATGGTCGATTCGAGTATTTCATCAGGTCATCCTTAATTGCATTCAAGATGTAGTCGTGCGTTGGAATTGTCATTCGGTAATACTTGAAAAATCTGTCGGGGTACTCTCGAAGAGGGATGCATAAACGGACATATTCGCCGTCAACTTCTCGTTTTCTATTCATAGGGTGCATCCACATAGTACGTTTACCGATTCCCAATTTTTTCAGCGTAGATTCCAAAAACCATTCCTCGAATTCGTCATCAGAATCAAGATCGGTGGCATTCAAGTCGATAGTTATTCGCACTCGTTTTGCTCCTGACTTCACCATTACTACACAATCATCACTAGCCATTTTCACTTTTTCAGAAAATTGTAATTAACAACTAAATTTAATTTAATTAATGAAAAATTTTAAATTCCAAGCTAGCAAATTAGAAATCCACCGAAAATTATCATTCTTATCATCAATGTAAACTTTTTTTTTTGGGCTTACAAGAAAACATTCACGCTATTAGTTGCTTTTCTATGTAGCGACAACTTTTGGTGGAAACGGCAAGTTGCTCGGTTTTTGATGGTTGCTAGTTGCCAGTTGCCGAGTTGCCGTTTATGTAGCAGTGCACTATAAGTGTATACCCTACCCTGCATTGTTGAATGGTATACTTTACTACTCTTAGATAAAGTATGTAGCCATGTCTATATAAGGTGGAAAGCAGCTCTGCTTTTCAAATCAAGACCAGATGGTTTGAAATTTAAATATTTCATCCTATTCTCGAATGAATTGAGGTCTGGCCCTCCACCAGAGGTATGTAGACTGAAGTCTACCATTTTTGGTAAAAGACCAGGGTTCCCTGGCCTTCCTTGTGGTGGTTAATGATGATCATAAACCATCTCTGGAAGTATGTAGAGTTTCTCTACCATTTTTTGGGAGGTGTGTGGAGTACATGAAGAGAAAAACATAAGATGCAGAAACGATCTGTGAAGGAAAAAAGTTTACTACACAAAACATGTTGGTAAATTTTTTTCTGCACGGATCATTTCTGCATGTACTGTTTTTTCTCTTCAGTGTACACATGGAGATGCAGAAATGATTTGTGAAGAAAATAATTTACTACACAAAACATGTTGGCAAATTTTTCTTCTTCACAAATCATTTCTGCATCTACCAGTTTTTTTCATAATTTTTCCCTCTTATGTGTATATAAGCACTTGTCAGAGTGACAGCTGAAGAGTAAATGATTAACTTGAGTTATGTAACCAGTATTTATAGTTTTTTCTCAAATCTATTTGAGCTATCTGCTTTGTGATTGGCTGAATTTCAACCAATCACAATACAGCAAAATCTTTAATGATTTATGCAGCTGTGTGTGCAGATAAACTTCTGTTTGAAGTGTGCAAGGGAAAAATGACTCTTAGTGATTCAAACAGAAGGGAATGCCAGTGCAACTGTGCTGTGCTGTGATTGGTTGATTGGATTTTTCCAATCAGCCAATCAGAGAGCAGATAGCCCAGAAGGGTCTGTGAAAAAACTATAAATAGAGTTGTGGTGAGAGAGAAAAGCAGGGCTTAAAACCATTTGGATTTTATTGGTTGTTGTGGTAGGTGGTTTTTAAAAGACTCAAAAATAATGGTTTTTGGTTATGGTTTCTGAATTGGTTTTCTAATCACAAACCATAACGGTTCCAATTGGTTTTAAGGTTTAGGTTTCAAAGTTTTTCTGGTTCTGGTTTTGAAATGGTTTCAATTTTTTTCAATAAGGTGTGGATGTGGTTTTGGTTCCGTAATAATAGTTTTTTTTTGCGGTAGTGGTGGTTTTTCACATCAAAAACCATTTCAAATTTTCAAATGGTTTTGGTGGTTGTGGTGGTTTTGATATCAAAAACAATTTTGATTTTCAAATAAATTTATAGAAAAACTAATTCAGGACTACTAAAAGTATGATTTGAGACAAAAAACTAGAAAATTTCCATCACAGATCTGGAAAAATTGAAAAAAAATTGCAAAAACCAAAAAGAACCATTTCATGAATTGGTTGTTATTGGTTATGGTTACATTTGAAAATTGAAATGGTTCTTGTGGTTGTGGTTTTCTCTAAAGAACACACTTTTTGGTGGTTGTGGTTGTTTCAATTCAAATTTTTTTCCCAAATGGTTGTTTTTAAATGAATTGGTTTTCATTTTTTTCAAATATATTGGTTTTTTGTTGTTGTTGTTTTTGAAATTTACAAAAAGAAGTTGAAATGGTTGTCGTATTGGTTAAAACCAATTAAAAACAATGGTTATGGTGGTTTTATTTGGTTTTGGTTTTGGTGGTTTTAAGCCCTGGAGAAAAGTTAATGTGCTCTAGAATGTCTTCCTGCCAACATCTCTTGCTGACTGGTAATATGATGGCTACTACTACTTCAAATGCAGAATTCAATGCAGCTCTTGGAGCTTCTTGTTGTACTGTGGTCAGTCCTTTTCAGGGCTACACAGTACAACAACTGAGTGATGAAGCAAAGAAGAGCACACTTCGTTTTCATCATGCAATGAAAAAAGATGATCTATTCAACTTGTTGAATAGTCATCTTATAGGGAACATTTTCCCTTTTCACTGCAGCTTATTTGATTCAAATAATGCTTGTGAACCAACTGCTGCAGCTGCAGCTCCCATTCAGCCACCTAGTATTGATTACAATCAATACAAAGTGGTTGAGTTGAGGGTTTTGGCAAAGCAGAAGGGAATCAAGAATTATTTCAATATGAATAAACTGCAGTTAGTGTTAGCGTTAGATAATAGTGTAGGTAATGATAATTTTAATTTAGGGGAAATTTTCCCATTTAGTAATAGTTTATTTAATAAATCTGCACCGAGGAATGGTTGGCAACGACCAGGACTTGGTGCTTACTTAGCTAGCTTAGATACTGTAGATTTAAATAGTGATAAAGTAGGGACCAAAAAAAGTTTAAAACGTAAAAAATCGACTTCTAGTGTTAAAATTATTAATAATGTAGGTTCTAAAAAAATGAAATTCAAGTTAGTTGACTATAGTGATACGGAAGATGAAGATGATGCTACTAATCTTGCTGGAAGGCCAGCAGAAGCGATTTCTTTTGTTTCAGGAGTTCCTAGTATTGAAGAAGAATGTCAACAACTACCACCACCACCACCACCACCACAACCTGCAGATAAACTCCAAGATTTAATTGCTGAGATGGAAATCGATGATGATGAAGAAATTATTCAACAACCAGCTACCCAGGATTATGGACTTTACACTAAGGAGGAGACCAGAAATGCTGTAGATGGAATTTTAGCTGAAATGGCTGGTGAAGAAGAAGAAGAACAGGTAGTAATACAGATGGAGATGGAGGTTGAGGTAGAGGTACCAGAGAAAGATACTCTTGAACAAGTTCTTGAGAATATGGAGTTGGGTGATGACTCAATTCCTGAACCTCAACGAGAATTGCTTGAAGAGTTATTCCCTGAGAATCTTTTACCCAACCTTATTGAAGAAGAACAGCCTGAACCGAGAAATGTATTGGATATATTTTTCGGTTCAAATAATGATCCGACACCGTTTTTGGAACCGCATAGACAAGTTGTGGAGCCAGAGATCGATTCTGTGGAGATGTATATAGACCCTCCAGTTGTGAATACTCCTATGGTATCTCGGGCTGATAAGATTAAAGAAATCTTCAGCAGACCCGTGCCGCTGTATCGACCTCATGCACCACGACCTGGTATGCCCAAATATTACCCAGAGTTTCCAAAACCTTGCATTAAAATTACGAATGAAGTGGATCCTCTGGAGTATTTGGTTACCCGAAAACCTACCAGACCCCAGCGCCTTGATAAATATCATAACGCAAGGGCTGGTAGCGGTGAAATTATTCATGGAGATGACAACCCGAATATGATACCAGCTGAACCAAATGAAATTGAAATGGATCAGTTTTTGGAAGATTTGTTGAATGGTGGTGGTGGTGGTGGTGGTGATACGGAAAGTACCTCCTCTAACACCTCAACAATTTCAACCAATGATGATGATAGTTCAGATGACTCGACTGACGATGATTCAGATGACGATGATTCAGATGACGATGATTCAAATGACGATGATTCAGACAGTGGACCAAATGATGACAACCCTGATAGTGACAATAGCAGTGATGGTGATGATGATTCAGATCATGGCAATCCAGATCACGGTATTCAACCAGTAGAAGAAGAAGAAGAAGCTGAAAGAGTATATATTGGTGGAGGTGGAGGTGGTAATGTTGCCAGCACTAGTGCTTCTACATCCAATACTAATGCTCCTACAGTTGACGCTGCTGCTGATGATACCAATAGTGACGACGATGATGAAGATTTACCTCCAGGTACTGTAGCTTTACAATATATCAATGTTACTCTTGTTGATGCATTGATAAGAGCAAAGTTTGGCCTAACAGAACATTCTTATAGAATTACGTTGAGGAAAAATATTGAAAAACTACCTAGAGTTGATCTCATCTCAAGAGCACTGAATGAGATGATGGAATATGCCAAGACAAAATCCGGTTTCATATCTGGTGATTTCATTGACCTTCAGGTTACAAACCCTGCTCTAAATCAACCGATTCGAACAGGTCTTCAAACAAACGACCATGTTGAATCATTGAAGGAGAAGTTGGAACAAATTTTGACTTCGGATGAAACTGTGGATCTTTTTGCATGCAAGTTCCACGTTCAAACGATCAAAATTCCACGGGGTGAAGGCCGAACAAAGATCTTGAATTTGGCCAAGAATAAACATACAAAGACCAGCATCAACCAAATCAAAAATGATGACAAGTTATGTGGTTTACGAGCTGTTATTGTTGGTATGACTCATCATACTGATAAAATTTTGGACGAAACTTTGAATGATTCTCAAATTAAGGATACACGAAAAGGTAAGCCAATTCAAAACAGACTAACCAATAAGTTGCACAATCAATTGGTTGATAGGTATGCTGGTGATGGTTTCACATGTGAAAATGGTTTGACCATAGCCAACATGAAATTTGTTGAGGAATACCTGGATATTCAAATTGTGGTCATTGAAGCCATAGTTAATAACCCTCGAATTTATAGTGGTATTGAAAAAGAAATGAAAATCTACCTGTATAAGGATGGTAATCATTTTGACACAATTAATTCGATGAAAGGGTTTTATGGTAGTGTATACTACTGTGAACTTTGTAATTCAGGTTATCAGAATCCAGATGAACATCCAAACTGTACAGGTGGTAAAAAGTGTAAGCTATGCAATGAACTTGTACACAGCGATGTGAAACGTGTTCTTTGTACAGACTGCAACCGATATTGTGTCAACAAGGACTGCATGAAAAAACATAAAGAGACTGTCTGCAAAGAAGAGTTTAAATGTATTGGTTGTAGTAATGTTGTTCAGCGTTCAGATGTAGACCATAAATGTGGTTACTCCGAGTGTGGGAATTGCAAACAACATGTTGATACAGCTATACATAAATGCTTCATGAAGGACATTCCTGCTATGGGTGGTAGATGTGCATATAAGTGTAAGAATTGTGGTCCCAGCTGGTGTACAAGGGAAAACAAACGTTGCACTTACACCGAAAAATATATATTTTTCGATTACGAGTGTCAACAAGAAACAGGCCAACATGTACCTAACTTGATAATTACACGTGATTTCAACAACAACATACGTTGGTTTGAATCAAACGAAGAGTTTTGTGCATGGCTTGTTGATAAACAGCACAAGGACTACACTGCAATTGCACACTATGCCCGAGGTTACGATAGTTATTTCATTTTGCAATATTGCATAAAGAATACAATTGAACCAGAAGCAATTTTCTCAGGTAGTAAGGTGATGATGCTGAAGATTGGACCACTAAATTTACGAATCATTGACAGCCACAACTTTATTGCGTCACCACTGGCAGATTTTCCAAAAACTTTCGGATTGACTGAGTTGAAGAAAGGTTACTTTCCTCATCTCTTCAATACAAAAGAAAATGAAAATTACGTGGGAGACATTCCAGCTGCACATTATTACTGTCCTGACCGAATGAAAGCAGAAGCACGCAAAGATTTCCTCGACTGGCACAAACAAAAGGCTGAAGAACATTACCAGTTCGATATGAAAAGTGAACTGTTTCAGTATTGTAGTTCAGATGTTGATATTCTGCGCCGTGGATGCTTGAAATTCAGGGAGGACTTTTTGGATAGTGGCAATTTGGATCCATTCTGTTATACCACCATTGCTAGTGATTGTATGGCTTTGTATAGAAGTAAATACTTGAAGCCTAATACAATAGCTGTGGACAACAAGGAGTTTCACGATCAGTTTTCTAAGGTTTCAATATCTTGGCTCAACTCATTTGACAATCCTAATATTGTTCACGCTAGCAATGGAGGTGAGAAACGAATATGTGGAGCTAAAGTTGATGGCTTTGATTCCACATCCAATACAGTTTACCAATTCCACGGTTGTTTCTGGCATGGATGTCCTGATTGCTTCGATGAAGAAACCACTAACCGGGTGAATCACGAATGCATGGGTGATCTATACCAGAAAACTGTGGAGAGAACGGAACAGCTTCAAAGAGCTGGGTACACTGTAGTTGAGATGTGGGAATGTAAATGGAAAAAAACTCGCGAATACTCTAAGAACCGTTACTTGATCAACAACCAAGTAATAGAGCCGCTGAATCCACGTGATGCATTCTTTGGTGGGCGTACGGAAGTCTTCAAATTAAAGAAGACAGTTGATGGTGTTGATGGAAAAATCAAGTATATAGATGTCTGTTCACTGTATCCGACCGTAATGTATTATGATCCGTATCCAATTGGACATCCGATGAAGATTTTGAATCCGCCATGTTACGATCCGAATTGGTTTGGATTTGTTAAATGCAAAGTCCTACCACCTCGTGATCTCTACATTCCGGTTCTTCCATGTCGTGTACAGATGAGCAAGAGTGAAAAATTATTGTTCACTATATGCGTGAAATGTGCCATTGATAATCAGCCTAGGTGTACCCACACAGATGCAGAACGTGAATTTGTAGGTACTTGGTCCACTAGAGAAATGAACAAAGCTATTGAGATGGGTTATGAAGTGCTGGAAACATACGAAGTGTGGCATTTTGACAAATCAACTGATTTGTGGAAAGACTACATTACCTATTTCTTGAAAGTGAAATTGGAATCTAGTGAGCACTCATATCCAACCAAAGA